>NW_027480757.1:0-145000 GCF_051401765.1 Calliopsis andreniformis | reverse complement strand
TGCTTCTTGCACCAGCTATGTAGGATGGTTGTTACATGGTTGGCTTTTTCTTCTAAGTCCAGTCTTGATTTCCCTTCTATGATGATTATTAGGTCATCTGCATACGCTATTGCTGGTTAATTTTGGAGTTCTATTTGTTTTATGGCGTCATCGAAGACCAAATTCCAGAAGTTGGGTCCTAGAACTGATCCTTGTGGGCATCCTTTATTTACTTCTTTTTGCACGGTTGTGTTCTTGTTCATAATTTTAACTGTTCTCTCCGATAGGTAGTTCGCGATTAGTTTGAATAGGTTCTTTTCACAGTTCCTTTGTTTTAGGTTGTGTAGAATGCTTGGCCACCAGATGTTATCAAAGGCTCCGTTGATATCAAATAAGAGACCTATGACGTATTTGCTCGACATGTTAGAGATAGTTGTTCTCATTTTTACAATTGCATCCTCCGTACACTTCCCTTTTTTGAACCCGTATTGTTCCTTTGTTGAGAGTGGATGGTGATGGAATAGGTATTCTAATCTTGAGGCAATTAGTTTTTCTAATATCTTGCTGATGATTGGGAGTAGGCATATTGGTCTGTATGATTTTATATCTGTTTTTTCTTTGTCCTCGGATTTGAGGAGTATTCTGAGGTCCCCAGTTTTCCATCTCCTAGGGAAGATCCCTTGGTTCAGACAGTTATTCATTAGTGCAGTGATTTGGAAGTGTAGGATAGGCCAAGAGTTTTTGATTATCTCAGTTTCGATTTGATCATGTCCTGGGGCTTTCTTATTTTTGAGATTCTTAATCACATTTTGTACTTCTTCTTTGAGAAATGGTTCTGCGTTTGCCGTATCCGGAGGTGCTTTGGTATCACGTCGTACACGCCTGTGCCATTGTGTTTCTTCGGAATTATTGTCATCAGGTATTAGTGAATGTAGGAGATTTTTTGCAGTGTCCTCCCAGGTTGTGGTTTGCTCGTTATTTATTTTGACGCTTTCACAGACTTTTTCAGCCTGAATTTTGTTTGTCTGGAGTTTATAGATGAAGCCCCAAGGGTCACTGTTTCCTTCTTTAGTCACGAACTTATTCCATTTCTCGATTTTTGTCTTGTTTATTAGACTGGTATATTTGTTCCTGAGCTGCCTATAGGATATTTTGCAGTTCTCAGCGACGGATGGATTTTTGGACTGTTGGTATTTTCGTTTAGCTCTTTTTACTTCTTTCCTTAGTTCAGTGAGTTCTCTAGTCCACCAAGGAACAGATTTGGGAAATTGTTTTTTGCGGGGGATAGCGACGTTACTTGCTGCTAGGATGATTTCCTCTATTTGTGTTGCCAGTGTTTCTGCATTAATTTGATGGAGAAGCTCTGGGTCGGGCAGTCTCGTGTCGAGTTCAGCTTTGAGTGTTCTTTCAAACTGGTTCCAGTTGGCCTTTTTGATATTGAATCTGGGTAGTCTATTTTGCATGTCCTCTAGGACTGGGGTTTTTATTGTGAAGGTGATGAGGTTGTGGTCGCTTGTAGTGCATTTGTCGTGGATACTCCATTGCGAGGTTTGGCAGAAACATGTTGCTGTAGCTAGAGTTAAATCTATATTCGATTTGCCTCTAGTGTTGTCGAAGGTGCTTGTATGGGAGGCTTCATTTAGTACATAGAGGTTGTGTTGAGCGATGAAATTTTCCAGAATTTCTCCTTTGGCATCAGTGATGTCGTTGTGCCAAATTGTAGATTTTGCATTGGAGTCGATACATAATATTACTTTTTTTCTCTCTTAGTTTGAGTAATATTTTGTCCAGGTGGTTCAGGTAGGGTTCTATATCTTCGCTGCATTGGAAGTAGGCAGATATAATATAGATTTTCTGGTTATGGATGTTGACCTCTATGCATATGCAATGGGTGTTACAGTATTGCTCAATCTTCAATACTCTGTAGTTGGGATTGAAGATTGCTATTGCTGCTTTGGGTTTCTTTCTGTCCGCAGTGTGGGCTATTTGCTTTAGATCTATTGCGATTCTTGTGTTAATCCCGAGGCTGCATACTTTGTCCTGGAAGCTGTATGGTTCTTGGAGACATAGGATGTCGAGGTGTTTTTCATATGCAGCTTTTCTTGCTTGATCAAGAACCGCTTTTGAATTCTGCGCGTTTAACTGTGCAATCTTTATGTGCTTTATCTTTGCTAGGTTCGAGTTATTGTGGGAGCTATGATCCATAGTCGATCTTGGATAAATACACTGCTATTGCATTTTTGTATGCTGGACATTCTTTCATACGGCTGGAGTGGTCATGTGACTTGTTCATCCTCTTGCAATTAGTGCAAGTAGGCTTTTGCTTGAGGTTTGGACATTCTTTGTAGGAGTGTCCATCTTTGCTGCAGTGTCCACAGGTATCCTCTTTAGCCTTGCAGAACTTGGCTACGTGGCCGAATGCTTGGCATTTGAAGCATCTACTAACAGAGACAAAGTCCCTGATAGCACATGCAGTCCATCCTAGGAATATTTTAGTCCTCTTCATTAGTCGTTCTCGGATTTCTGGGGTGACTTCTATTACCCAATGGACAGTGTCTTTTTCTTTATTCCCGGTTTTGAAGGATAGCTTGAGTTCTTCTGTGAATTTCTCCTTGGGTGTGTCCGCTAGGTTTTGTTGTTTCAGGGCTGTTAGTATTTCCTTCTCTTGCATGTCCTTAGGGACATTGTAGATTATTAGTCTAGGTTTCCTTTTCGTAGGTAGGCCTGCCTTTAAGCCTGCTTTTTGCAGTTTTTCGTTGCTTATTAGCAGCTCCAGGTCTTCCTTGGTCTCAGTCTCAATGAGAACTCCATTGTTACTGATAAGCTTCAGGTTTCTGACTTTTAATTTGTCTTTTGCTGGGATGATATTGGAAGTAATTACCTTCTTAGTTTCTTCGCTGTTGTTAATTTTGCTGCTCTGTTCGGGGTATACCGTTGCTATGAATTTCGGTGGTTTGAGTGCTTTTTGAGGGATGGCCTTGGCATTTACTTTAACTTTCTCAGCATACGAGGTTGGTTCTTTAGGTTTAAATTTGTTTTTGATTTCCCTCATGTCCTCGACAATGCTGTTGATTGAGGTACCTAGGGTTGCTATTGTGCTGTCTATTCTGATGTTGTCGTCCAGTCTTTCCTTGATTCTCGTATTTTCTTCCTTTAGTTTCCTGACTTGGGCATGTATTTTGGTTACTTTAGCTTTTATGTAGTTTATGTGTTTAGCAGCTACATCTTCTGGGGTGCTTTGTAGGAATTTAACAAGCTCTTCTACAGATATAAGGGCGTCAGGGCTGGTTACCTCAGGTTTCCTACATTCTTCGTCCGATGTGTCTTCACTCGTGTCTAGTGTATGTACTACTTTCCTCTTTCCTCGAGGCTTGCCGTTATTCGAGTCCTCCGAGCTGCTATCGTTTTCTCTCTTCCTCGGCACTTTACTTTCTCTCTCGACCTCCATCATCTCGACTTTTTTGTTTGTTATTAACTTTTTATTTGTTTGTTTGTTTTGTTTAATGTTGGTTTTGGTTTTGTTTATCATCTCCATAATTGTTCCCACGAGTGCGGTGGAATAGAGGTCGACTCAGGCAGAGCCACCATTGCCTGAGCAGGACTTATTTCAACGGGAGGGCGCCAGGTTTCCCGAGGTTGGTCGCTTGGGACCGATGCTCCCATCGGCCACGTGTCAACGCGTAGTTGACACGCACCCTCTTCACCGCGCACCATAGTTTGGGGTTAGGGACTTATTTCAGAGGTTTATCCCCTCGCGACCCGGCCGGCTAAGGCAAGGCCCCCGCTCCTACCCAATACCACGTACCATTTGGCATAATGGGTCGTTGCAGCATTAGGAGGTTTGCGGTATATTTGCCCAAGAGATTCTTGTGCAATCTTGTATCTTTTACTTGCAGGACGTCTTCGTTCTTCATGTTTTACTGTGTTTGCTTTCCTTTGTAAGTTCCTTTTATCGCTTATTGGTGCACTTTGTGTTGTGATCCTGGTTTCATTTCTTGACTGTGGATTTACCATTTCCATCTTCACTGTCTTTAAGTATCCTATTGTTATAGATGTGATGTCTTGAGGTGTTTTATGCTTTCTTGAATATTAGACTAGTTAAGGGCAGCGCGATTTTCTATAAGGTATTATTATTATTTGTATTATCCCACCCAAAATATAGAAGTGCTCTAATGGACGATGGCTTCGGCTCCATTGTCTTCGTAGCTGAGTTGCTGGCGACGGTGGGTTCCACGCCACCTGGGGTCCAGACTAATACGATCCACTGACCCCTAACACTCCACGTCACCCTCCCTCACAGACGTCGTAACGCTGGTTTCGGGACCACCCCTTCGCTGGACACGGTTGTTCCGAGCCGCAGAGCCCGCTCTGCGTCCGGCCGCCCCCAGTATAGGCACAGAGTGCCTAGTAGTGCGACTGCTATGCAGATACAGAGGTGACGCTTCCGTGGTCTATTGCCGCGGGACCCGAAGGCCCCCACAACTCAACTCTTCCGATCAACTTTACCACCACCACCGTCCGGGTTTACCACTCACTCTTTCGCGTCCTGAAGACCGGTGCCCCGGCTTCAGGACCCCAGGAGCCCCACGAGGAGGTGAGGTGAGTGGATTTGAACCAGTTGGGCCCGCTAACTTCACCGAAGTCCTCCGAAGGAGTCATCAGTTCCATCGCAGTTCTCAACTCGGTCGTGTTGGACGTGAGTCCGACCAAGAAGTCCCTCCCAGTTCTCTTGCTCCCAAAAGATAGGGACATTGAATGTGATTTCAGCTTGCGAGCCAAAGCGAGCATCCCGAGCGAGGCTTGCGCCTATGTCGGCCGGTGTTCGGAGCTTAAAACCACTGACAAGGGTTGCACTCATGTCTGGAATCCATGAGCACCGGACCCGGAAAAACCCCTCCGTCACCTTCCTACAGGATCACTCGAAGGGAAGACCGTCCCATAAGGGAAGTGATCCACTTGGTTACTACCCCCCCCCGTGCCGATATCAGATATCGGCCCAGGGAGGGCAGCGTTCCAGCGGGGGCCACGGGGAGGCGGGATCACCAGCGCAACGGCTCGGTCTCTTGCAGGCTCCTGTTCGGGAGCGGGGTCACCCATGTCCCTTACAGGAGAGTTTAGCTACATTTGACCCAGCCAGCCCGTCACCGGAAGGACCGGGCCAAGTGCAGTTGCCCGTCCTGATACATTCTGCTAGATGCAGAATGCCTGCGTTATCAGAAACGGGCCTGTCCAAGTCTTAGTCTTCGTAGCGTCAGTTAGTATGGGTACGTCCTTGTCTGTCTGTATGTAGTTTCCGATTGTTTTTGTGATTAGATTTCGCTATTGCCCGGATTAAAGCCATGGTTTTATGTTGTTCGGTTTTCTCGGTCTTTCATCACTTTGAGTATGTATTCTTCAAAGTGAATGAAGGTTGGTTTGAGGACCAGTTCCTTTAAGCTGCAAGGCCAGTTTATGTTTTCTCTCCTTAATGCTTGGATTAGTTTATTCCTGTCGTTGGTGAGGTTGTTGCATTCGAATATTATATGCGTGATTGTGTCTCTTAGTCCGCAGTTGCAGAGATCTGAATTTACTATTTTGAATTCATGTAGTCTGCTTTTTATGTTGCCGTGTCCCGAAAGTATTTGTACTATGTAATGTGAGATGTTGATCCAATTATATTTCAGTCTTGTTTCTATGTTGTCAAAGAAGTGGAAGGTTATTCTGCCTTTCGTAGATTGGTTCCAGTGGTTTTGCCAAGTTGTAATTGTCTGCCTTCTTATTGCTGTTGTCATTTTATTGAGCCTTTCTTTGGTGAGTCCTGAGTTTGAACGCTCGTACTCTAGTTCGTTATACTTGAAATTGTTGTTATTTCTGAGATGGTATAGTGCCGTTTTCTCTTGGATTAGCATTTCTATTGGAGTTTCCGCTGCAATCACCATTAGGGCATCAGTTGAGATGGTTCGGTAGGCTTTTGTTACTCTGATTAGTGCATGTCGTTGGGTTTGTTGTAGTTGTCTGATATGCCACTTCTGCAGTCTGTCTGACCACCCCGCAGATGCATAAGTGATTATTGGGACAAATATCCCTTTGTACAGAGTGGTCATATTTCTGCAGCTTATGCCCCAGTTTGCTTTGGCTACCTGTGCTAGTTTATTAAAGATGGTTTTGCTCTTGTTGTTTATGTGTCTTATATGTGGAGTTATGTTCAGTCTTGTTCCAAAGTATACACCTAGATATCTGACTGCTTCTACCATCCGTAATGATTTATTTTCGATTCTTACTAGGGGGGGTCTCTTGATGTCCAGGAAGCCTTTCATTAGCAGCATCTCAGATTTCGTTTTAGATAATTGTAGTTTTTGCTTCTTGCACCAGCTATGTAGGATGGTTGTTACATGGTTGGCTTTTTCTTCTAAGTCCAGTCTTGATTTCCCTTCTATGATGATTATTAGGTCATCTGCATACGCTATTGCTGGGTAATTTTGGAGTTCTATTTGTTTTATGGCGTCATCGAAGACCAAATTCCAGAAGTTGGGTCCTAGAACTGATCCTTGTGGGCATCCTTTATTTACTTCTTTTTGCACGGTTGTGTTCTTGTTCATAATTTTAATTGTTCTCTCCGATAGGTAGTTCGTGATTAGTTTGAATAGGTTCTTTTCACAGTTCCTTTGTTTTAGGTTGTGTAGAATGCTTGGCCACCAGATGTTATCAAAGGCTCCGTTGATATCAAATAAGAGACCTATGACGTATTTGCTCGACATGTTAGAGATAGTTGTTCTCATTTTTACAATTGCATCCTCCGTACACTTCCCTTTTTTGAACCCGTATTGTTCCTTTGTTGAGAGTGGATGGTGATGGAATAGGTATTCTAATCTTGAGGCAATTAGTTTTTCTAATATCTTGCTGATGATTGGGAGTAGGCATATTGGTCTGTATGATTTTATATCTGATTTTTCTTTGTCCTCGGATTTGAGGAGTATTCTGAGGTCCCCAGTTTTCCATCTCCTAGGGAAGATCCCTTGGTTCAGACAGTTATTCATTAGTGCAGTGATTTGGAAGTGTAGGATAGGCCAAGAGTTTTTGATTATCTCAGTTTCGATTTGATCATGTCCTGGAGCTTTCTTATTTTTAAGATTCTTAATCACATTTTGTATTTCTTCTTTGAGAAATGGTTCTGCGTTTGCCGTGTCCGGAGGTGTTTTGGTATCTCGTCGTACACGCCTGTGCCATTGTGTTTCTTCGGAATTATTGTCGTCAGGTATTAGTGAATGCAGGAGATTTTTTGCAGTGTCCTCCCAGGTTGTGGTTTGCTCGTTATTTATTTTGACGCTTTCACAGACTTTTTCAGCCTGAATTTTGTTTGTCTGGAGTTTATAGATGAAGCCCCAAGGGTCACTGTTTCCTTCTTTAGTCACGAACTTATTCCATTTCTCGATTTTTGTCTTGTTTATTAGACTGGTATATTTGTTCCTGAGCTGCCTATAGGATATTTTGCAGTTCTCAGCGACGGATGGATTTTTGGACTGTTGGTATTTTCGTTTAGCTCTTTTTACTTCTTTCCTTAGTTCAGTGAGTTCTCTAGTCCACCAAGGAACAGATTTGGGAAATTGTTTTTTGCGGGGGATAGCGACGTTACTTGCTGCTAGGATGATTTCCTCTATTTGTATTGCCAGTGTTTCTGCATTAATTTGATGGAGAAGCTCTGGATCGGGCAGTCTCGTGTCGAGTTCAGCTTTGAGTGTTCTTTCAAACTGGTTCCAGTTGGCCTTTTTGATATTGAATCTGGGTAGTCTATTTTGCATGTCCTCTAGGACTGGGGTTTTTATTGTGAAGGTGATGAGGTTGTGGTCGCTTGTAGTGCATTTGTCGTGGATACTCCATTGCGAGGTTTGGCAGAAACATGTTGCTGTAGCTAGAGTTAAATCTATATTCGATTTGCCTCTAGTGTTGTCGAAGGTGCTTGTATGGGAGGCTTCATTTAGTACATAGAGGTTGTGTTGAGCGATGAAATTTTCCAGAATTTCTCCTTTGGCATCAGTGATGTCGTTGTGCCAAATTGTAGATTTTGCATTGGAGTCGATACATAATATTACTTTTTTCTCTCTTAGTTTGAGTAATATTTTGTCCAGGTGGTTCAGGTAGGGTTCTATATCTTCGCTGCATTGGAAGTAGGCAGATATAATATAGATTTTCTGGTTATGGATGTTGACCTCTATGCATATGCAATGGGTGTTACAGTATTGCTCAATCTTCAATACTCTGTAGTTGGGATTGAAGATTGCTATTGCTGCTTTGGGTTTCTTTCTGTCCGCAGTGTGGGCTATTTGCTTTAGATCTATTGCGATTCTTGTGTTAATCCCGAGGCTGCATACTTTATCCTGGAAGCTATATGGTTCTTGGAGACATAGGATGTCGAGGTGTTTTTCATATGCAGCTTTTCTTGCTTGATCAAGAACCGCTTTTGAATTCTGCGCGTTTAACTGTGCAATCTTTATGTGCTTTATCTTTGCTAGGTTCGAGTTATTGTGGGAGCTATGATCCATAGTCGATCTTGGATAAATACACTGCTATTGCATTTTTGTATGCTGGACATTCTTTCATACGGCTGGAGTGGTCATGTGACTTGTTCATCCTCTTGCAATTAGTGCAAGTAGGCTTTTGCTTGAGGTTTGGACATTCTTTGTAGGAGTGTCCATCTTTGCTGCAGTGTCCACAGGTATCCTCTTTAGCCTTGCAGAACTTGGCTACGTGGCCGAATGCTTGGCATTTGAAGCATCTACTAACAGAGACAAAGTCCCTGATAGCACATGCAGTCCATCCTAGGAATATTTTAGTCCTCTTCATTAGTCGTTCTCGGATTTCTGGGGTGACTTCTATTACCCAATGGACAGTGTCTTTTTCTTTATTCCCGGTTTTGAAGGATAGCTTGAGTTCTTCTGTGAATTTCTCCTTGGGTGTGTCCGCTAGGTTTTGTTGTTTCAGGGCTGTTAGTATTTCCTTCTCTTGCATGTCCTTAGGGACATTGTAGATTATTAGTCTAGGTTTCCTTTTCGTAGGTAGGCCTGCCTTTAAGCCTGCTTTTTGCAGTTTTTCGTTGCTTATTAGCAGCTCCAGGTCTTCCTTGGTCTCAGTCTCAATGAGAACTCCATTGTTACTGATAAGCTTCAGGTTTCTGACTTTTAATTTGTCTTTTGCTGGGATGATATTGGAAGTAATTACCTTCTTAGTTTCTTCGCTGTTGTTAATTTTGCTGCTCTGTTCGGGGTATACCGTTGCTATGAATTTCGGTGGTTTGAGTGCTTTTTGAGGGATGGCCTTGGCATTTACTTTAACTTTCTCAGCATACGAGGTTGGTTCTTTAGGTTTAAATTTGTTTTTGATTTCCCTCATGTCCTCGACAATGCTGTTGATTGAGGTACCTAGGGTTGCTATTGTGCTGTCTATTCTGATGTTGTCGTCCAGTCTTTCCTTGATTCTCGTATTTTCTTCCTTTAGTTTCCTGACTTGGGCATGTATTTTGGTTACTTTAGCTTTTATGTAGTTTATGTGTTTAGCAACTACATCTTCTGGAGTGCTTTGTAGGAATTTAACAAGCTCTTCTACAGATATAAGGGCGTCAGGGCTGGTTACCTCAGGTTTCCTACATTCTTCGTCCGATGTGTCTTCACTCGTGTCTAGCGTATGTACTACTTTTCTCTTTCCTCGAGGCTTGCCGTTATTCGAGTCCTCCGAGCTGCTATCGTTTTCTCTCTTCCTCGGCACTTTACTTTCTCTCTCGACCTCCATCATCTCAACTTTTTTGTTTGTTGTTAACTTTTTATTTGTTTGTTTGTTTTGTTTAATGTTGGTTTTGGTTTTGTTTATCATCTCCATAATTGTTCCCACGAGTGCGGTGGAATAGAGGTCGACTCAGGCAGAGCCACCATTGCCTGAGCAGGACTTATTTCAACGGGAGGGCGCCAGGTTTCCCGAGGTTGGTCGCTTGGGACCGATGCTCCCATCGGCCACGTGTCAACGCGTAGTTGACACGCACCCTCTTCACCGCGCACCATAGTTTGGGGTTAGGGACTTATTTCAGAGGTTTATCCCCTCGCGACCCGGCCGGCTAAGGCAAGGCCCCCGCTCCTACCCAATACCACGTACCATTTGGCATAATGGGTCGTTGCAGCATTAGGAGGTTTGCGGTATATTTGCCCAAGAGATTCTTGTGCAATCTTGTATCTTTTACTTGCAGGACGTCTTCGTTCTTCATGTTTTACTGTGTTTGCTTTCCTTTGTAAGTTCCTTTTATCGCTTATTGGTGCACTTTGTGTTGTGATCCTGGTTTCATTTCTTGACTGTGGATTTACCATTTCCATCTTCACTGTCTTTGAGTATCCTATTGTTATAGATGTGATGTCTTGAGGTGTTTTATGCTTTCTTGAATATTAGACTAATTAGGGGCAGCGCGATTTTCTATAAGGTATTATTATTATTTGTATTATCCCACCCAAAATATAGAAGTGCTCTAATGGACGATGGCTTCGGCTTCATTGTCTTCGTAGCTGAGCTGCTGGCGACGGTGGGTTCCACGCCACCTGGGGTCCAGACTAATACGATCCACTGACCCCTAACACTCCACGTCACCCTCCCTCACAGACGTCGTAACGCTGGTTTCGGGACCACCCCTTCGCTGGACACGGTTGTTCCGAGCCGCAGAGCCCGCTCTGCGTCCGGCCGCCCCCAGTATAGACACAGAGTGCCTAGTAGTGCGACTGCTATGCAGATACAGAGGTGACGCTTCCGTGGTCTATTGCCGTGGGACCCGAAGGCCCCCACAACTCAACTCTTCCGATCAACTTTACCACCACCACCGTCCGGGTTTACCACTCACTCTTTCGCGTCCTGAAGACCGGTGCCCCGGCTTCAGGACCCCAGGAGCCCCACGAGGAGGTGAGGTGAGTGGATTTGAACCAGTTGGGCCCGCTAACTTCACCGAAGTCCTCCGAAGGAGTCATCAGTTCCATCGCAGTTCTCGACTCGGTCGTGTTGGACGTGAGTCCGACCAAGAAGTCCCTCCCAGATCTCTTGCTCCCAAAAGATAGGGACAGAGGGAATCTCGTTGAAACAAATCGGACCAATACGACCGTGTACTTGACCATATTCTCTATCGAACGCACCCGTTAAATACTCCCGCCATTCATGCGCAGATTATTTATACGTAGGTAAATATTCCACTAGTCGTACACCACGAACGACGAAACGATACCCCGCCGGCAATACTGCGCAACGGCCGAAGAAACACTACGCCGCTGGCACTTGCACACAATTCGACTCAGCAATCCGGAGCGACACGAACGGGGACTTGGAATTTTTTCGCTCGGGCTCCGGAGCGACACGAACGGGGACTTAGAATTTTTTCGCTCGGGCTCCGGAGCGACACGATCGCTCCGTTATTCTACGTTCTCTCGGTCCACGGGCATCAGAGAGCAAAACAGCCTAATAGTTTTAGAGTGCCTCAACGATCAGGAATATGGATCTAACGTTCTCGTTTCGAACCGACGACTTTCGGTTCCGGAGCGACACGAACGCTCCATGATCCTCGATTATCTCGACACAGGTAAGAGACAGAGGAGAACAAGTGTATGGTTTTAGAGAGCCACGAGCACCAGGAATAAGGATCTACCGTTGTCATTTCGTTCCGTCGACATTCGGTTCCGGAGCGACACGAACGGGGACTTAGAATTTTTTCGCTCGGGCTCCGGAGCGACACGAACGGAGACTTAGAATTTTTTCGCTCGGGCTCCGGAGCGACACGATCGCTCCGTTATTCTACGTTCTCTCGGTCCACGGGCATCAGAGAGCAAAACAGCCTAATAGTTTTAGAGTGCCTCAACGATCAGGAATATGGATCTAACGTTCTCGTTTCGAACCGACGACTTTCGGTTCCGGAGCGACACGAACGCTCCATGATTCTCGATTATCTCGACACAGGTAAGAGACAGAGGAGAACAAGTGTATGGTTTTAGAGAGCCACGAGCACCAGGAATAAGGATCTACCGTTGTCATTTCGTTCCGTCGACATTCGGTTCCGGAGCGACACGAACGGGGACTTAGAATTTTTTCGCTCGGGCTCCGGAGCGACACGAACGGGGACTTAGAATTTTTTCGCTCGGGCTCCGGAGCGACACGATCGCTCCGTTATTCTACGTTCTCTCGGTCCACGGGCATCAGAGAGCAAAACAGCCTAATAGTTTTAGAGTGCCTCAACGATCAGGAATATGGATCTAACGTTCTCGTTTCGAACCGACGACTTTCGGTTCCGGAGCGACACGAACGCTCCATGATTCTCGATTATCTCGACACAGGTAAGAGACAGAGGAGAACAAGTGTATGGTTTTAGAGAGCCACGAGCACCAGGAATAAGGATCTACCGTTGTCATTTCGTTCCGTCGACATTCGGTTCCGGAGCGACACGAACGGGGACTTAGAATTTTTTCGCTCGGGCTTCGGAGCGACACGAACGGGGACTTAGAATTTTTTCGCTCGGGCTCCGGAGCGACACGATCGCTCCGTTATTCTACGTTCTCTCGGTCCACGGGCATCAGAGAGCAAAACAGCCTAATAGTTTTAGAGTGCCTCAACGATCAGGAATATGGATCTAACGTTCTCGTTTCGAACCGACGACTTTCGGTTCCGGAGCGACACGAACGCTCCATGATTCTCGATTATCTCGACACAGGTAAGAGACAGAGGAGAACAAGTGTATGGTTTTAGAGAGCCACGAGCACCAGGAATAAGGATCTACCGTTGTCATTTCGTTCCGTCGACATTCGGTTCCGGAGCGACACGAACGGGGACTTAGAATTTTTTCGCTCGGGCTCCGGAGCGACACGAACGGGGACTTAGAATTTTTTCGCTCGGGCTCCGGAGCGACACGATCGCTCCGTTATTCTACGTTCTCTCGGTCCACGGGCATCAGAGAGCAAAACAGCCTAATAGTTTTAGAGTGCCTCAACGATCAGGAATATGGATCCAACGTTCTCGTTTCGAACCGACGACTTTCGGTTCCGGAGCGACACGAACGCTCCATGATTCTCGATTATCTCGACACAGGTAAGAGACAGAGGAGAACAAGTGTATGGTTTTAGAGAGCCACGAGCACCAGGAATAAGGATCTACCGTTGTCATTTCGTTCCGTCGACATTCGGTTCCGGAGCGACACGAACGGGGACTTAGAATTTTTTCGCTCGGGCTCCGGAGCGACACGAACGGGGACTTAGAATTTTTTCGCTCGGGCTCCGGAGCGACACGATCGCTCCGTTATTCTACGTTCTCTCGGTCCACGGGCATCAGAGAGCAAAACAGCCTAATAGTTTTAGAGTGCCTCAACGATCAGGAATATGGATCTAACGTTCTCGTTTCGAACCGACGACTTTCGGTTCCGGAGCGACACGAACGCTCCATGATTCTCGATTATCTCGACACAGGTAAGAGACAGAGGAGAACAAGTGTATGGTTTTAGAGAGCCACGAGCACCAGGAATAAGGATCTACCGTTGTCATTTCGTTCCGTCGACATTCGGTTCCGGAGCGACACGAACGGGGACTTAGAATTTTTTCGCTCGGGCTCCGGAGCGACACGAACGGGGACTTAGAATTTTTTCGCTCGGGCTCCGGAGCGACACGATCGCTCCGTTATTCTACGTTCTCTCGGTCCACGGGCATCAGAGAGCAAAACAGCCTAATAGTTTTAGAGTGCCTCAACGATCAGGAATATGGATCTAACGTTCTCGTTTCGAACCGACGACTTTCGGTTCCGGAGCGACACGAACGCTCCATGATTCTCGATTATCTCGACACAGGTAAGAGACAGAGGAGAACAAGTGTATGGTTTTAGAGAGCCACGAGCACCAGGAATAAGGATCTACCGTTGTCATTTCGTTCCGTCGACATTCGGTTCCGGAGCGACACGAACGGGGACTTAGAATTTTTTCGCTCGGGCTCCGGAGCGACACGAACGGGGACTTAGAATTTCTTCGCTCGGGCTCCGGAGCGACACGATCGCTCCGTTATTCTACGTTCTCTCGGTCCACGGGCATCAGAGAGCAAAACAGCCTAATAGTTTTAGAGTGCCTCAACGATCAGGAATATGGATCTAACGTTCTCGTTTCGAACCGACGACTTTCGGTTCCGGAGCGACACGAACGCTCCATGATTCTCGATTATCTCGACACAGGTAAGAGACAGAGGAGAACAAGTGTATGGTTTTAGAGAGCCACGAGCACCAGGAATAAGGATCTACCGTTGTCATTTCGTTCCGTCGACATTCGGTTCCGGAGCGACACGAACGGGGACTTAGAATTTTTTCGCTCGGGCTCCGGAGCGACACGATCGCTCCGTTATTCTACGTTCTCTCGGTCCACGGGCATCAGAGAGCAAAACAGCCTAATAGTTTTAGAGTGCCTCAACGATCAGGAATATGGATCTAACGTTCTCGTTTCGAACCGACGACTTTCGGTTCCGGAGCGACACGAACGCTCCATGATTCTCGATTATCTCGACACAGGTAAGAGACAGAGGAGAACAAGTGTATGGTTTTAGAGAGCCACGAGCACCAGGAATAAGGATCTACCGTTGTCATTTCGTTCCGTCGACATTCGGTTCCGGAGCGACACGAACGGGGACTTAGAATTTTTTCGCTCGGGCTCCGGAGCGACACGAACGGGGACTTAGAATTTTTTCGCTCGGGCTCCGGAGCGACACGATCGCTCCGTTATTCTACGTTCTCTCGGTCCACGGGCATCAGAGAGCAAAACAGCCTAATAGTTTTAGAGTGCCTCAACGATCAGGAATATGGATCTAACGTTCTCGTTTCGAACCGACGACTTTCGGTTCCGGAGCGACACGAACGCTCCATGATTCTCGATTATCTCGACACAGGTAAGAGACAGAGGAGAACAAGTGTATGGTTTTAGAGAGCCACGAGCACCAGGAATAAGGATCTACCGTTGTCATTTCGTTCCGTCGACATTCGGTTCCGGAGCGACACGAACGGGGACTTAGAATTTTTTCGCTCGGGCTTCGGAGCGACACGAACGGGGACTTAGAATTTTTTCGCTCGGGCTCCGGAGCGACACGATCGCTCCGTTATTCTACGTTCTCTCGGTCCACGGGCATCAGAGAGCAAAACAGCCTAATAGTTTTAGAGTGCCTCAACGATCAGGAATATGGATCTAACGTTCTCGTTTCGAACCGACGACTTTCGGTTCCGGAGCGACACGAACGCTCCATGATTCTCGATTATCTCGACACAGGTAAGAGACAGAGGAGAACAAGTGTATGGTTTTAGAGAGCCACGAGCACCAGGAATAAGGATCTACCGTTGTCATTTCGTTCCGTCGACATTCGGTTCCGGAGCGACACGAACGGGGACTTAGAATTTTTTCGCTCGGGCTCCGGAGCGACACGAACGGGGACTTAGAATTTTTTCGCTCGGGCTCCGGAGCGACACGATCGCTCCGTTATTCTACGTTCTCTCGGTCCACGGGCATCAGAGAGCAAAACAGCCTAATAGTTTTAGAGTGCCTCAACGATCAGGAATATGGATCCAACGTTCTCGTTTCGAACCGACGACTTTCGGTTCCGGAGCGACACGAACGCTCCATGATTCTCGATTATCTCGACACAGGTAAGAGACAGAGGAGAACAAGTGTATGGTTTTAGAGAGCCACGAGCACCAGGAATAAGGATCTACCGTTGTCATTTCGTTCCGTCGACATTCGGTTCCGGAGCGACACGAACGGGGACTTAGAATTTTTTCGCTCGGGCTCCGGAGCGACACGAACGGGGACTTAGAATTTTTTCGCTCGGGCTCCGGAGCGACACGATCGCTCCGTTATTCTACGTTCTCTCGGTCCACGGGCATCAGAGAGCAAAACAGCCTAATAGTTTTAGAGTGCCTCAACGATCAGGAATATGGATCTAACGTTCTCGTTTCGAACCGACGACTTTCGGTTCCGGAGCGACACGAACGCTCCATGATTCTCGATTATCTCGACACAGGTAAGAGACAGAGGAGAACAAGTGTATGGTTTTAGAGAGCCACGAGCACCAGGAATAAGGATCTACCGTTGTCATTTCGTTCCGTCGACATTCGGTTCCGGAGCGACACGAACGGGGACTTAGAATTTTTTCGCTCGGGCTCCGGAGCGACACGAACGGGGACTTAGAATTTTTTCGCTCGGGCTCCGGAGCGACACGATCGCTCCGTTATTCTACGTTCTCTCGGTCCACGGGCATCAGAGAGCAAAACAGCCTAATAGTTTTAGAGTGCCTCAACGATCAGGAATATGGATCTAACGTTCTCGTTTCGAACCGACGACTTTCGGTTCCGGAGCGACACGAACGCTCCATGATTCTCGATTATCTCGACACAGGTAAGAGACAGAGGAGAACAAGTGTATGGTTTTAGAGAGCCACGAGCACCAGGAATAAGGATCTACCGTTGTCATTTCGTTCCGTCGACATTCGGTTCCGGAGCGACACGAACGGGGACTTAGAATTTTTTCGCTCGGGCTCCGGAGCGACACGAACGGGGACTTAGAATTTCTTCGCTCGGGCTCCGGAGCGACACGATCGCTCCGTTATTCTACGTTCTCTCGGTCCACGGGCATCAGAGAGCAAAACAGCCTAATAGTTTTAGAGTGCCTCAACGATCAGGAATATGGATCTAACGTTCTCGTTTCGAACCGACGACTTTCGGTTCCGGAGCGACACGAACGCTCCATGATTCTCGATTATCTCGACACAGGTAAGAGACAGAGGAGAACAAGTGTATGGTTTTAGAGAGCCACGAGCACCAGGAATAAGGATCTACCGTTGTCATTTCGTTCCGTCGACATTCGGTTCCGGAGCGACACGAACGGGGACTTAGAATTTTTTCGCTCGGGCTCCGGAGCGACACGATCGCTCCGTTATTCTACGTTCTCTCGGTCCACGGGCATCAGAGAGCAAAACAGCCTAATAGTTTTAGAGTGCCTCAACGATCAGGAATATGGATCTAACGTTCTCGTTTCGAACCGACGACTTTCGGTTCCGGAGCGACACGAACGCTCCATGATTCTCGATTATCTCGACACAGGTAAGAGACAGAGGAGAACAAGTGTATGGTTTTAGAGAGCCACGAGCACCAGGAATAAGGATCTACCGTTGTCATTTCGTTCCGTCGACATTCGGTTCCGGAGCGACACGAACGGGGACTTAGAATTTTTTCGCTCGGGCTCCGGAGCGACACGAACGGGGACTTAGAATTTTTTCGCTCGGGCTCCGGAGCGACACGATCGCTCCGTTATTCTACGTTCTCTCGGTCCACGGGCATCAGAGAGCAAAACAGCCTAATAGTTTTAGAGTGCCTCAACGATCAGGAATATGGATCTAACGTTCTCGTTTCGAACCGACGACTTTCGGTTCCGGAGCGACACGAACGCTCCATGATTCTCGATTATCTCGACACAGGTAAGAGACAGAGGAGAACAAGTGTATGGTTTTAGAGAGCCACGAGCACCAGGAATAAGGATCTACCGTTGTCATTTCGTTCCGTCGACATTCGGTTCCGGAGCGACACGAACGGGGACTTAGAATTTTTTCGCTCGGGCTCCGGAGCGACACGAACGGGGACTTAGAATTTTTTCGCTCGGGCTCCGGAGCGACACGATCGCTCCGTTATTCTACGTTCTCTCGGTCCACGGGCATCAGAGAGCAAAACAGCCTAATAGTTTTAGAGTGCCTCAACGATCAGGAATATGGATCTAACGTTCTCGTTTCGAACCGACGACTTTCGGTTCCGGAGCGACACGAACGCTCCATGATTCTCGATTATCTCGACACAGGTAAGAGACAGAGGAGAACAAGTGTATGGTTTTAGAGAGCCACGAGCACCAGGAATAAGGATCTACCGTTGTCATTTCGTTCCGTCGACATTCGGTTCCGGAGCGACACGAACGGGGACTTAGAATTTTTTCGCTCGGGCTCCGGAGCGACACGAACGGGGACTTAGAATTTTTTCGCTCGGGCTCCGGAGCGACACGATCGCTCCGTTATTCTACTTTCTCTCGGTCCACGGGCATCAGAGAGCAAAACAGCCTAATAGTTTTAGAGTGCCTCAACGATCAGGAATATGGATCTAACGTTCTCGTTTCGAACCGACGACTTTCGGTTCCGGAGCGACACGAACGCTCCATGATTCTCGATTATCTCGACACAGGTAAGAGACAGAGGAGAACAAGTGTATGGTTTTAGAGAGCCACGAGCACCAGGAATAAGGATCTACCGTTGTCATTTCGTTCCGTCGACATTCGGTTCCGGAGCGACACGAACGGGGACTTAGAATTTTTTCGCTCGGGCTCCGGAGCGACACGAACGGGGACTTAGAATTTTTTCGCTCGGGCTCCGGAGCGACACGATCGCTCCGTTATTCTACGTTCTCTCGGTCCACGGGCATCAGAGAGCAAAACAGCCTAATAGTTTTAGAGTGCCTCAACGATCAGGAATATGGATCTAACGTTCTCGTTTCGAACCGACGACTTTCGGTTCCGGAGCGACACGAACGCTCCATGATTCTCGATTATCTCGACACAGGTAAGAGACAGAGGAGAACAAGTGTATGGTTTTAGAGAGCCACGAGCACCAGGAATAAGGATCTACCGTTGTCATTTCGTTCCGTCGACATTCGGTTCCGGAGCGACACGAACGGGGACTTAGAATTTTTTCGCTCGGGCTCCGGAGCGACACGAACGGGGACTTAGAATTTTTTCGCTCGGGCTCCGGAGCGACACGATCGCTCCGTTATTCTACGTTCTCTCGGTCCACGGGCATCAGAGAGCAAAACAGCCTAATAGTTTTAGAGTGCCTCAACGATCAGGAATATGGATCTAACGTTCTCGTTTCGAACCGACGACTTTCGGTTCCGGAGCGACACGAACGCTCCATGATTCTCGATTATCTCGACACAGGTAAGAGACAGAGGAGAACAAGTGTATGGTTTTAGAGAGCCACGAGCACCAGGAATAAGGATCTACCGTTGTCATTTCGTTCCGTCGACATTCGGTTCCGGAGCGACACGAACGGGGACTTAGAATTTTTTCGCTCGGGCTCCGGAGCGACACGAACGGGGACTTAGAATTTTTTCGCTCGGGCTCCGGAGCGACACGATCGCTCTGTTATTCTACGTTCTCTCGGTCCACGGGCATCAGAGAGCAAAACAGCCTAATAGTTTTAGAGTGCCTCAACGATCAGGAATATGGATCTAACGTTCTCGTTTCGAACCGACGACTTTCGGTTCCGGAGCGACACGAACGCTCCATGATTCTCGATTATCTCGACACAGGTAAGAGACAGAGGAGAACAAGTGTATGGTTTTAGAGAGCCACGAGCACCAGGAATAAGGATCTACCGTTGTCATTTCGTTCCGTCGACATTCGGTTCCGGAGCGACACGAACGGGGACTTAGAATTTTTTCGCTCGGGCTCCGGAGCGACACGAACGGGGACTTAGAATTTTTTCGCTCGGGCTCCGGAGCGACACGATCGCTCCGTTATTCTACGTTCTCTCGGTCCACGGGCATCAGAGAGCAAAACAGCCTAATAGTTTTAGAGTGCCTCAACGATCAGGAATATGGATCTAACGTTCTCGTTTCGAACCGACGACTTTCGGTTCCGGAGCGACACGAACGCTCCATGATTCTCGATTATCTCGACACAGGTAAGAGACAGAGGAGAACAAGTGTATGGTTTTAGAGAGCCACGAGCACCAGGAATAAGGATCTACCGTTGTCATTTCGTTCCGTCGACATTCGGTTCCGGAGCGACACGAACGGGGACTTAGAATTTTTTCGCTCGGGCTCCGGAGCGACACGAACGGGGACTTAGAATTTTTTCGCTCGGGCTCCGGAGCGACACGATCGCTCCGTTATTCTACGTTCTCTCGGTCCACGGGCATCAGAGAGCAAAACAGCCTAATAGTTTTAGAGTGCCTCAACGATCAGGAATATGGATCTAACGTTCTCGTTTCGAACCGACGACTTTCGGTTCCGGAGCGACACGAACGCTCCATGATTCTCGATTATCTCGACACAGGTAAGAGACAGAGGAGAACAAGTGTATGGTTTTAGAGAGCCACGAGCACCAGGAATAAGGATCTACCGTTGTCATTTCGTTCCGTCGACATTCGGTTCCGGAGCGACACGAACGGGGACTTAGAATTTTTTCGCTCGGGCTCCGGAGCGACACGAACGGGGACTTAGAATTTTTTCGCTCGGGCTCCGGAGCGACACGATCGCTCTGTTATTCTACGTTCTCTCGGTCCACGGGCATCAGAGAGCAAAACAGCCTAATAGTTTTAGAGTGCCTCAACGATCAGGAATATGGATCTAACGTTCTCGTTTCGAACCGACGACTTTCGGTTCCGGAGCGACACGAACGCTCCATGATTCTCGATTATCTCGACACAGGTAAGAGACAGAGGAGAACAAGTGTATGGTTTTAGAGAGCCACGAGCACCAGGAATAAGGATCTACCGTTGTCATTTCGTTCCGTCGACATTCGGTTCCGGAGCGACACGAACGGGGACTTAGAATTTTTTCGCTCGGGCTCCGGAGCGACACGAACGGGGACTTAGAATTTTTTCGCTCGGGCTCCGGAGCGACACGATCGCTCCGTTATTCTACGTTCTCTCGGTCCACGGGCATCAGAGAGCAAAACAGCCTAATAGTTTTAGAGTGCCTCAACGATCAGGAATATGGATCTAACGTTCTCGTTTCGAACCGACGACTTTCGGTTCCGGAGCGACACGAACGCTCCATGATTCTCGATTATCTCGACACAGGTAAGAGACAGAGGAGAACAAGTGTATGGTTTTAGAGAGCCACGAGCACCAGGAATAAGGATCTACCGTTGTCATTTCGTTCCGTCGACATTCGGTTCCGGAGCGACACGAACGGGGACTTAGAATTTTTTCGCTCGGGCTCCGGAGCGACACGAACGGGGACTTAGAATTTTTTCGCTCGGGCTCCGGAGCGACACGATCGCTCCGTTATTCTACGTTCTCTCGGTCCACGGGCATCAGAGAGCAAAACAGCCTAATAGTTTTAGAGTGCCTCAACGATCAGGAATATGGATCTAACGTTCTCGTTTCGAACCGACGACTTTCGGTTCCGGAGCGACACGAACGCTCCATGATTCTCGATTATCTCGACACAGGTAAGAGACAGAGGAGAACAAGTGTATGGTTTTAGAGAGCCACGAGCACCAGGAATAAGGATCTACCGTTGTCATTTCGTTCCGTCGACATTCGGTTCCGGAGCGACACGAACGGGGACTTAGAATTTTTTCGCTCGGGCTCCGGAGCGACACGAACGGGGACTTAGAATTTTTTCGCTCGGGCTCCGGAGCGACACGATCGCTCCGTTATTCTACGTTCTCTCGGTCCACGGGCATCAGAGAGCAAAACAGCCTAATAGTTTTAGAGTGCCTCAACGATCAGGAATATGGATCTAACGTTCTCGTTTCGAACCGACGACTTTCGGTTCCGGAGCGACACGAACGCTCCATGATTCTCGATTATCTCGACACAGGTAAGAGACAGAGGAGAACAAGTGTATGGTTTTAGAGAGCCACGAGCACCAGGAATAAGGATCTACCGTTGTCATTTCGTTCCGTCGACATTCGGTTCCGGAGCGACACGAACGGGGACTTAGAATTTTTTCGCTCGGGCTCCGGAGCGACACGAACGGGGACTTAGAATTTTTTCGCTCGGGCTCCGGAGCGACACGATCGCTCCGTTATTCTACGTTCTCTCGGTCCACGGGCATCAGAGAGCAAAACAGCCTAATAGTTTTAGAGTGCCTCAACGATCAGGAATATGGATCCAACGTTCTCGTTTCGAACCGACGACTTTCGGTTCCGGAGCGACACGAACGCTCCATGATTCTCGATTATCTCGACACAGGTAAGAGACAGAGGAGAACAAGTGTATGGTTTTAGAGAGCCACGAGCACCAGGAATAAGGATCTACCGTTGTCATTTCGTTCCGTCGACATTCGGTTCCGGAGCGACACGAACGGGGACTTAGAATTTTTTCGCTCGGGCTCCGGAGCGACACGAACGGGGACTTAGAATTTTTTCGCTCGGGCTCCGGAGCGACACGATCGCTCCGTTATTCTACGTTCTCTCGGTCCACGGGCATCAGAGAGCAAAACAGCCTAATAGTTTTAGAGTGCCTCAACGATCAGGAATATGGATCTAACGTTCTCGTTTCGAACCGACGACTTTCGGTTCCGGAGCGACACGAACGCTCCATGATTCTCGATTATCTCGACACAGGTAAGAGACAGAGGAGAACAAGTGTATGGTTTTAGAGAGCCACGAGCACCAGGAATAAGGATCTACCGTTGTCATTTCGTTCCGTCGACATTCGGTTCCGGAGCGACACGAACGGGGACTTAGAATTTTTTCGCTCGGGCTCCGGAGCGACACGAACGGGGACTTAGAATTTTTTCGCTCGGGCTCCGGAGCGACACGACCGCTCCGTTATTCTACGTTCTCTCGGTCCACGGGCATCAGAGAGCAAAACAGCCTAATAGTTTTAGAGTGCCTCAACGATCAGGAATATGGATCTAACGTTCTCGTTTCGAACCGACGACTTTCGGTTCCGGAGCGACACGAACGCTCCATGATTCTCGATTATCTCGACACAGGTAAGAGACAGAGGAGAACAAGTGTATGGTTTTAGAGAGCCACGAGCACCAGGAATAAGGATCTACCGTTGTCATTTCGTTCCGTCGACATTCGGTTCCGGAGCGACACGAACGGGGACTTAGAATTTTTTCGCTCGGGCTCCGGAGCGACACGAACGGGGACTTAGAATTTTTTCGCTCGGGCTCCGGAGCGACACGATCGCTCCGTTATTCTACGTTCTCTCGGTCCACGGGCATCAGAGAGCAAAACAGCCTAATAGTTTTAGAGTGCCTCAACGATCAGGAATATGGATCTAACGTTCTCGTTTCGAACCGACGACTTTCGGTTCCGGAGCGACACGAACGCTCCATGATTCTCGATTATCTCGACACAGGTAAGAGACAGAGGAGAACAAGTGTATGGTTTTAGAGAGCCACGAGCACCAGGAATAAGGATCTACCGTTGTCATTTCGTTCCGTCGACATTCGATTCCGGAGCGACACGAACGGGGACTTAGAATTTTTTCGCTCGGGCTCCGGAGCGACACGAACGGGGACTTAGAATTTTTTCGCTCGGGCTCCGGAGCGACACGATCGCTCCGTTATTCTACGTTCTCTCGGTCCACGGGCATCAGAGAGCAAAACAGCCTAATAGTTTTAGAGTGCCTCAACGATCAGGAATATGGATCTAACGTTCTCGTTTCGAACCGACGACTTTCGGTTCCGGAGCGACACGAACGCTCCATGATTCTCGATTATCTCGACACAGGTAAGAGACAGAGGAGAACAAGTGTATGGTTTTAGAGAGCCACGAGCACCAGGAATAAGGATCTACCGTTGTCATTTCGTTCCGTCGACATTCGGTTCCGGAGCGACACGAACGGGGACTTAGAATTTTTTCGCTCGGGCTCCGGAGCGACACGAACGGGGACTTAGAATTTTTTCGCTCGGGCTCCGGAGCGACACGATCGCTCCGTTATTCTACGTTCTCTCGGTCCACGGGCATCAGAGAGCAAAACAGCCTCATAGTTTTAGAGTGCCTCAACGATCAGGAATATGGATCTAACGTTCTCGTTTCGAACCGACGACTTTCGGTTCCGGAGCGACACGAACGCTCCATGATTCTCGATTATCTCGACACAGGTAAGAGACAGAGGAGAACAAATGTATGGTTTTAGAGAGCCACGAGCACCAGGAATAAGGATCTACCGTTGTCATTTCGTTCCGTCGACATTCGGTTCCGGAGCGACACGAACGGGGACTTAGAATTTTTTCGCTCGGGCTCCGGAGCGACACGAACGGGGACTTAGAATTTTTTCGCTCGGGCTCCGGAGCGACACGATCGCTCCGTTATTCTACGTTCTCTCGGTCCACGGGCATCAGAGAGCAAAACAGCCTAATAGTTTTAGAGTGCCTGAACGATCAGGAATATGGATCTAACGTTCTCGTTTCGAACCGACGACTTTCGGTTCCGGAGCGACACGAACGCTCCATGATTCTCGATTATCTCGACACAGGTAAGAGACAGAGGAGAACAAGTGTATGGTTTTAGAGAGCCACGAGCACCAGGAATAAGGATCTACCGTTGTCATTTCGTTCCGTCGACATTCGGTTCCGGAGCGGCACGAACGGGGACTTAGAATTTTTTCGCTCGGGCTCCGGAGCGACACGAACGGGGACTTAGAATTTTTTCGCTCGGGCTCCGGAGCGACACGATCGCTCCGTTATTCTACGTTCTCTCGGTCCACGGGCATCAGAGAGCAAAACAGCCTAATAGTTTTAGAGTGCCTCAACGATCAGGAATATGGATCTAACGTTCTCGTTTCGAACCGACGACTTTCGGTTCCGGAGCGACACGAACGCTCCATGATTCTCGATTATCTCGACACAGGTAAGAGACAGAGGAGAACAAGTGTATGGTTTTAGAGAGCCACGAGCACCAGGAATAAGGATCTACCGTTGTCATTTCGTTCCGTCGACATTCGGTTCCGGAGCGACACGAACGGGGACTTAGAATTTTTTCGCTCGGGCTCCGGAGCGACACGATCGCTCCGTTATTCTACGTTCTCTCGGTCCACGGGCATCAGAGAGCAAAACAGCCTAATAGTTTTAGAGTGCCTCAACGATCAGGAATATGGATCTAACGTTCTCGTTTCGAACCGACGACTTTCGGTTCCGGAGCGACACGAACGCTCCATGATTCTCGATTATCTCGACACAGGTAAGAGACAGAGGAGAACAAGTGTATGGTTTTAGAGAGCCACGAGCACCAGGAATAAGGATCTACCGTTGTCATTTCGTTCCGTCGACATTCGGTTCCGGAGCGACACGAACGGGGACTTAGAATTTTTTCGCTCGGGCTCCGGAGCGACACGAACGGGGACTTAGAATTTTTTCGCTCGGGCTCCGGAGCGACACGATCGCTCCGTTATTCTACGTTCTCTCGGTCCACGGGCATCAGAGAGCAAAACAGCCTAATAGTTTTAGAGTGCCTCAACGATCAGGAATATGGATCTAACGTTCTCGTTTCGAACCGACGACTTTCGGTTCCGGAGCGACACGAACGCTCCATGATTCTCGATTATCTCGACACAGGTAAGAGACAGAGGAGAACAAGTGTATGGTTTTAGAGAGCCACGAGCACCAGGAATAAGGATCTACCGTTGTCATTTCGTTCCGTCGACATTCGGTTCCGGAGCGACACGAACGGGGACTTAGAATTTTTTCGCTCGGGCTCCGGAGCGACACGATCGCTCCGTTATTCTACGTTCTCTCGGTCCACGGGCATCAGAGAGCAAAACAGCCTAATAGTTTTAGAGTGCCTCAACGATCAGGAATATGGATCTAACGTTCTCGTTTCGAACCGACGACTTTCGGTTCCGGAGCGACACGAACGCTCCATGATTCTCGATTATCTCGACACAGGTAAGAGACAGAGGAGAACAAGTGTATGGTTTTAGAGAGCCACGAGCACCAGGAATAAGGATCTACCGTTGTCATTTCGTTCCGTCGACATTCGGTTCCGGAGCGACACGAACGGGGACTTAGAATTTTTTCGCTCGGGCTCCGGAGCGACACGAACGGGGACTTAGAATTTTTTCGCTCGGGCTCCGGAGCGACACGATCGCTCCGTTATTCTACGTTCTCTCGGTCCACGGGCATCAGAGAGCAAAACAGCCTAATAGTTTTAGAGTGCCTCAACGATCAGGAATATGGATCTAACGTTCTCGTTTCGAACCGACGACTTTCGGTTCCGGAGCGACACGATCGCTCCATGATTCTCGATTATCTCGACACAGGTAAGAGACAGAGGAGAACAAGTGTATGGTTTTAGAGAGCCACGAGCACCAGGAATAAGGATCTACCGTTGTCATTTCGTTCCGTCGACATTCGGTTCCGGAGCGACACGAACGGGGACTTAGAATTTTTTCGCTCGGGCTCCGGAGCGACACGAACGGGGACTTAGAATTTTTTCGCTCGGGCTCCGGAGCGACACGATCGCTCCGTTATTCTACGTTCTCTCGGTCCACGGGCATCAGAGAGCAAAACAGCCTAATAGTTTTAGAGTGCCTGAACGATCAGGAATATGGATCTAACGTTCTCGTTTCGAACCGACGACTTTCGGTTCCGGAGCGACACGAACGCTCCATGATTCTCGATTATCTCGACACAGGTAAGAGACAGAGGAGAACAAGTGTATGATTTTAGAGAGCCACGAGCACCAGGAATAAGGATCTACCGTTGTCATTTCGTTCCGTCGACATTCGGTTCCGGAGCGACACGGACGGGGACTTAGAATTTTTTCGCTCGGGCTCCGGAGCGACACGAACGGGGACTTAGAATTTTTTCGCTCGGGCTCCGGAGCGACACGATCGCTCCGTTATTCTACGTTCTCTCGGTCCACGGGCATCAGAGAGCAAAACAGCCTAATAGTTTTAGAGTGCCTGAACGATCAGGAATATGGATCTAACGTTCTCGTTTCGAACCGACGACTTTCGGTTCCGGAGCGACACGAACGCTCCATGATTCTCGATTATCTCGACACAGGTAAGAGACAGAGGAGAACAAGTGTATGGTTTTAGAGAGCCACGAGCACCAGGAATAAGGATCTACCGTTGTCATTTCGTTCCGTCGACATTCGGTTCCGGAGCGACACGAACGGGGACTTAGAATTTTTTCGCTCGGGCTCCGGAGCGACACGAACGGGGACTTAGAATTTTTTCGCTCGGGCTCCGGAGCGACACGATCGCTCCGTTATTCTACGTTCTCTCGGTCCACGGGCATCAGAGAGCAAAACAGCCTAATAGTTTTAGAGTGCCTGAACGATCAGGAATATGGATCTAACGTTCTCGTTTCGAACCGACGACTTTCGGTTCCGGAGCGACACGAACGCTCCATGATTCTCGATTATCTCGACACAGGTAAGAGACAGAGGAGAACAAGTGTATGGTTTTAGAGAGCCACGAGCACCAGGAATAAGGATCTACCGTTGTCATTTCGTTCCGTCGACATTCGGTTCCGGAGCGACACGAACGGGGACTTAGAATTTTTTCGCTCGGGCTCCGGAGCGACACGAACGGGGACTTAGAATTTTTTCGCTCGGGCTCCGGAGCGACACGATCGCTCCGTTATTCTACGTTCTCTCGGTCCACGGGCATCAGAGAGCAAAACAGCCTAATAGTTTTAGAGTGCCTCAACGATCAGGAATATGGATCTAACGTTCTCGTTTCGAACCGACGACTTTCGGTTCCGGAGCGACACGATCGCTCCATGATTCTCGATTATCTCGACACAGGTAAGAGACAGAGGAGAACAAGTGTATGGTTTTAGAGAGCCACGAGCACCAGGAATAAGGATCTACCGTTGTCATTTCGTTCCGTCGACATTCGGTTCCGGAGCGACACGAACGGGGACTTAGAATTTTTTCGCTCGGGCTCCGGAGCGACACGAACGGGGACTTAGAATTTTTTCGCTCGGGCTCCGGAGCGACACGATCGCTCCGTTATTCTACGTTCTCTCGGTCCACGGGCATCAGAGAGCAAAACAGCCTAATAGTTTTAGAGTGCCTCAACGATCAGGAATATGGATCTAACGTTCTCGTTTCGAACCGACGACTTTCGGTTCCGGAGCGACACGAACGCTCCATGATTCTCGATTATCTCGACACAGGTAAGAGACAGAGGAGAACAAGTGTATGGTTTTAGAGAGCCACGAGCACCAGGAATAAGGATCTACCGTTGTCATTTCGTTCCGTCGACATTCGGTTCCGGAGCGACACGAACGGGGACTTAGAATTTTTTCGCTCGGGCTCCGGAGCGACACGAACGGGGACTTAGAATTTTTTCGCTCGGGCTCCGGAGCGACACGAACGGGGACTTAGAATTTTTTCGCTCGGGCTCCGGAGCGACACGATCGCTCCGTTATTCTACGTTCTCTCGGTCCACGGGCATCAGAGAGCAAAACAGCCTAATAGTTTTAGAGTGCCTCAACGATCAGGAATATGGATCTAACGTTCTCGTTTCGAACCGACGACTTTCGGTTCCGGAGCGACACGAACGCTCCATGATTCTCGATTATCTCGACACAGGTAAGAGACAGAGGAGAACAAGTGTATGGTTTTAGAGAGCCACGAGCACCAGGAATAAGGATCTACCGTTGTCATTTCGTTCCGTCGACATTCGGTTCCGGAGCGACATGAACGGGGACTTAGAATTTTTTCGCTCGGGCTTCGGAGCGACACGAACGGGGACTTAGAATTTTTTCGCTCGGGCTCCGGAGCGACACGATCGCTCCGTTATTCTACGTTCTCTCGGTCCACGGGCATCAGAGAGCAAAACAGCCTAATAGTTTTAGAGTGCCTCAACGATCAGGAATATGGATCTAACGTTCTCGTTTCGAACCGACGACTTTCGGTTCCGGAGCGACACGAACGCTCCATGATTCTCGATTATCTCGACACAGGTAAGAGACAGAGGAGAACAAGTGTATGGTTTTAGAGAGCCACGAGCACCAGGAATAAGGATCTACCGTTGTCATTTCGTTCCGTCGACATTCGGTTCCGGAGCGACACGAACGGGGACTTAGAATTTTTTCGCTCGGGCTCCGGAGCGACACGAACGGGGACTTAGAATTTTTTCGCTCGGGCTCCGGAGCGACACGATCGCTCCGTTATTCTACGTTCTCTCGGTCCACGGGCATCAGAGAGCAAAACAGCCTAATAGTTTTAGAGTGCCTCAACGATCAGGAATATGGATCCAACGTTCTCGTTTCGAACCGACGACTTTCGGTTCCGGAGCGACACGAACGCTCCATGATTCTCGATTATCTCGACACAGGTAAGAGACAGAGGAGAACAAGTGTATGGTTTTAGAGAGCCACGAGCACCAGGAATAAGGATCTACCGTTGTCATTTCGTTCCGTCGACATTCGGTTCCGGAGCGACACGAACGGGGACTTAGAATTTTTTCGCTCGGGCTCCGGAGCGACACGAACGGGGACTTAGAATTTTTTCGCTCGGGCTCCGGAGCGACACGATCGCTCCGTTATTCTACGTTCTCTCGGTCCACGGGCATCAGAGAGCAAAACAGCCTAATAGTTTTAGAGTGCCTCAACGATCAGGAATATGGATCTAACGTTCTCGTTTCGAACCGACGACTTTCGGTTCCGGAGCGACACGAACGCTCCATGATTCTCGATTATCTCGACACAGGTAAGAGACAGAGGAGAACAAGTGTATGGTTTTAGAGAGCCACGAGCACCAGGAATAAGGATCTACCGTTGTCATTTCGTTCCGTCGACATTCGGTTCCGGAGCGACACGGACGGGGACTTAGAATTTTTTCGCTCGGGCTCCGGAGCGACACGAACGGGGACTTAGAATTTTTTCGCTCGGGCTCCGGAGCGACACGATCGCTCCGTTATTCTACGTTCTCTCGGTCCACGGGCATCAGAGAGCAAAACAGCCTAATAGTTTTAGAGTGCCTCAACGATCAGGAATATGGATCTAACGTTCTCGTTTCGAACCGACGACTTTCGGTTCCGGAGCGACACGAACGCTCCATGATTCTCGATTATCTCGACACAGGTAAGAGACAGAGGAGAACAAGTGTATGGTTTTAGAGAGCCACGAGCACCAGGAATAAGGATCTACCGTTGTCATTTCGTTCCGTCGACATTCGGTTCCGGAGCGACACGAACGGGGACTTAGAATTTTTTCGCTCGGGCTCCGGAGCGACACGAACGGGGACTTAGAATTTTTTCGCTCGGGCTCCGGAGCGACACGATCGCTCCGTTATTCTACGTTCTCTCGGTCCACGGGCATCAGAGAGCAAAACAGCCTAATAGTTTTAGAGTGCCTCAACGATCAGGAATATGGATCTAACGTTCTCGTTTCGAACCGACGACTTTCGGTTCCGGAGCGACACGAACGCTCCATGATTCTCGATTATCTCGACACAGGTAAGAGACAGAGGAGAACAAGTGTATGGTTTTAGAGAGCCACGAGCACCAGGAATAAGGATCTACCGTTGTCATTTCGTTCCGTCGACATTCGATTCCGGAGCGACACGAACGGGGACTTAGAATTTTTTCGCTCGGGCTTCGGAGCGACACGAACGGGGACTTAGAATTTTTTCGCTCGGGCTCCGGAGCGACACGATCGCTCCGTTATTCTACGTTCTCTCGGTCCACGGGCATCAGAGAGCAAAACAGCCTAATAGTTTTAGAGTGCCTCAACGATCAGGAATATGGATCTAACGTTCTCGTTTCGAACCGACGACTTTCGGTTCCGGAGCGACACGAACGCTCCATGATTCTCGATTATCTCGACACAGGTAAGAGACAGAGGAGAACAAGTGTATGGTTTTAGAGAGCCACGAGCACCAGGAATAAGGATCTACCGTTGTCATTTCGTTCCGTCGACATTCGGTTCCGGAGCGACACGAACGGGGACTTAGAATTTTTTCGCTCGGGCTTCGGAGCGACACGAACGGAGACTTAGAATTTTTTCGCTCGGGCTCCGGAGCGACACGATCGCTCCGTTATTCTACGTTCTCTCGGTCCACGGGCATCAGAGAGCAAAACAGCCTAATAGTTTTAGAGTGCCTCAACGATCAGGAATATGGATCCAACGTTCTCGTTTCGAACCGACGACTTTCGGTTCCGGAGCGACACGAACGCTCCATGATTCTCGATTATCTCGACACAGGTAAGAGACAGAGGAGAACAAGTGTATGGTTTTAGAGAGCCACGAGCACCAGGAATAAGGATCTACCGTTGTCATTTCGTTCCGTCGACATTCGGTTCCGGAGCGACACGAACGGGGACTTAGAATTTTTTCGCTCGGGCTCCGGAGCGACACGAACGGGGACTTAGAATTTTTTCGCTCGGGCTCCGGAGCGACACGATCGCTCCGTTATTCTACGTTCTCTCGGTCCACGGGCATCAGAGAGCAAAACAGCCTAATAGTTTTAGAGTGCCTCAACGATCAGGAATATGGATCTAACGTTCTCGTTTCGAACCGACGACTTTCGGTTCCGGAGCGACACGAACGCTCCATGATTCTCGATTATCTCGACACAGGTAAGAGACAGAGGAGAACAAGTGTATGGTTTTAGAGAGCCACGAGCACCAGGAATAAGGATCTACCGTTGTCATTTCGTTCCGTCGACATTCGGTTCCGGAGCGACACGAACGGGGACTTAGAATTTTTTCGCTCGGGCTTCGGAGCGACACGAACGGGGACTTAGAATTTTTTCGCTCGGGCTCCGGAGCGACACGATCGCTCCGTTATTCTACGTTCTCTCGGTCCACGGGCATCAGAGAGCAAAACAGCCTAATAGTTTTAGAGTGCCTCAACGATCAGGAATATGGATCTAACGTTCTCGTTTCGAACCGACGACTTTCGGTTCCGGAGCGACACGAACGCTCCATGATTCTCGATTATCTCGACACAGGTAAGAGACAGAGGAGAACAAGTGTATGGTTTTAGAGAGCCACGAGCACCAGGAATAAGGATCTACCGTTGTCATTTCGTTCCGTCGACATTCGGTTCCGGAGCGACACGAACGGGGACTTAGAATTTTTTCGCTCGGGCTCCGGAGCGACACGAACGGGGACTTAGAATTTTTTCGCTCGGGCTCCGGAGCGACACGATCGCTCCGTTATTCTACGTTCTCTCGGTCCACGGGCATCAGAGAGCAAAACAGCCTAATAGTTTTAGAGTGCCTCAACGATCAGGAATATGGATCGAACGTTCTCGTTTCGAACCGACGACTTTCGGTTCCGGAGCGACACGAACGCTCCATGATTCTCGATTATCTCGACACAGGTAAGAGACAGAGGAGAACAAGTGTATGGTTTTAGAGAGCCACGAGCACCAGGAATAAGGATCTACCGTTGTCATTTCGTTCCGTCGACATTCGGTTCCGGAGCGACACGAACGGGGACTTAGAATTTTTTCGCTCGGGCTCCGGAGCGACACGAACGGGGACTTAGAATTTTTTCGCTCGGGCTCCGGAGCGACACGATCGCTCCGTTATTCTACGTTCTCTCGGTCCACGGGCATCAGAGAGCAAAACAGCCTAATAGTTTTAGAGTGCCTCAACGATCAGGAATATGGATCTAACGTTCTCGTTTCGAACCGACGACTTTCGGTTCCGGAGCGACACGAACGCTCCATGATTCTCGATTATCTCGACACAGGTAAGAGACAGAGGAGAACAAGTGTATGGTTTTAGAGAGCCACGACCACCAGGAATAAGGATCTACCGTTGTCATTTCGTTCCGTCGACATTCGGTTCCGGAGCGACACGAACGGGGACTTAGAATTTTTTCGCTCGGGCTCCGGAGCGACACGAACGGGGACTTAGAATTTTTTCGCTCGGGCTCCGGAGCGACACGATCGCTCCGTTATTCTACGTTCTCTCGGTCCACGGGCATCAGAGAGCAAAACAGCCTAATAGTTTTAGAGTGCCTCAACGATCAGGAATATGGATCTAACGTTCTCGTTTCGAACCGACGACTTTCGGTTCCGGAGCGACACGAACGCTCCATGATTCTCGATTATCTCGACACAGGTAAGAGACAGAGGAGAACAAGTGTATGGTTTTAGAGAGCCACGAGCACCAGGAATAAGGATCTACCGTTGTCATTTCGTTCCGTCGACATTCGGTTCCGGAGCGACACGAACGGGGACTTAGAATTTTTTCGCTCGGGCTCCGGAGCGACACGAACGGGGACTTAGAATTTTTTCGCTCGGGCTCCGGAGCGACACGATCGCTCCGTTATTCTACGTTCTCTCGGTCCACGGGCATCAGAGAGCAAAACAGCCTAATAGTTTTAGAGTGCCTCAACGATCAGGAATATGGATCTAACGTTCTCGTTTCGAACCGACGACTTTCGGTTCCGGAGCGACACGAACGCTCCATGATTCTCGATTATCTCGACACAGGTAAGAGACAGAGGAGAACAAGTGTATGGTTTTAGAGAGCCACGAGCACCAGGAATAAGGATCTACCGTTGTCATTTCGTTCCGTCGACATTCGGTTCCGGAGCGACACGAACGGGGACTTAGAATTTTTTCGCTCGGGCTCCGGAGCGACACGAACGGGGACTTAGAATTTTTTCGCTCGGGCTCCGGAGCGACACGATCGCTCCGTTATTCTACGTTCTCTCGGTCCACGGGCATCAGAGAGCAAAACAGCCTAATAGTTTTAGAGTGCCTCAACGATCAGGAATATGGATCCAACGTTCTCGTTTCGAACCGACGACTTTCGGTTCCGGAGCGACACGAACGCTCCATGATTCTCGATTATCTCGACACAGGTAAGAGACAGAGGAGAACAAGTGTATGGTTTTAGAGAGCCACGAGCACCAGGAATAAGGATCTACCGTTGTCATTTCGTTCCGTCGACATTCGGTTCCGGAGCGACACGAACGGGGACTTAGAATTTTTTCGCTCGGGCTCCGGAGCGACACGAACGGGGACTTAGAATTTTTTCGCTCGGGCTCCGGAGCGACACGATCGCTCCGTTATTCTACGTTCTCTCGGTCCACGGGCATCAGAGAGCAAAACAGCCTAATAGTTTTAGAGTGCCTCAACGATCAGGAATATGGATCTAACGTTCTCGTTTCGAACCGACGACTTTCGGTTCCGGAGCGACACGAACGCTCCATGATTCTCGATTATCTCGACACAGGTAAGAGACAGAGGAGAACAAGTGTATGGTTTTAGAGAGCCACGAGCACCAGGAATAAGGATCTACCGTTGTCATTTCGTTCCGTCGACATTCGGTTCCGGAGCGACACGAACGGGGACTTAGAATTTTTTCGCTCGGGCTCCGGAGCGACACGAACGGGGACTTAGAATTTTTTCGCTCGGGCTCCGGAGCGACACGATCGCTCCGTTATTCTACGTTCTCTCGGTCCACGGGCATCAGAGAGCAAAACAGCCTAATAGTTTTAGAGTGCCTCAACGATCAGGAATATGGATCTAACGTTCTCGTTTCGAACCGACGACTTTCGGTTCCGGAGCGACACGAACGCTCCATGATTCTCGATTATCTCGACACAGGTAAGAGACAGAGGAGAACAAGTGTATGGTATTTAGAGAGCCACGAGCACCAGGAATAAGGATCTACCGTTGTCATTTCGTTCCGTCGACATTCGGTTCCGGAGCGACACGAACGGGGACTTAGAATTTTTTCGCTCGGGCTCCGGAGCGACACGATCGCTCCGTTATTCTACGTTCTCTCGGTCCACGGGCATCAGAGAGCAAAACAGCCTAATAGTTTTAGAGTGCCTCAACGATCAGGAATATGGATCTAACGTTCTCGTTTCGAACCGACGACTTTCGGTTCCGGAGCGACACGAACGCTCCATGATTCTCGATTATCTCGACACAGGTAAGAGACAGAGGAGAACAAGTGTATGGTTTTAGAGAGCCACGAGCACCAGGAATAAGGATCTACCGTTGTCATTTCGTTCCGTCGACATTCGGTTCCGGAGCGACACGAACGGGGACTTAGAATTTTTTCGCTCGGGCTCCGGAGCGACACGAACGGGGACTTAGAATTTTTTCGCTCGGGCTCCGGAGCGACACGATCGCTCCGTTATTCTACGTTCTCTCGGTCCACGGGCATCAGAGAGCAAAACAGCCTAATAGTTTTAGAGTGCCTCAACGATCAGGAATATGGATCTAACGTTCTCGTTTCGAACCGACGACTTTCGGTTCCGGAGCGAAACGAACGCTCCATGATTCTCGATTATCTCGACACAGGTAAGAGACAGAGGAGAACAAGTGTATGGTTTTAGAGAGCCACGAGCACCAGGAATAAGGATCTACCGTTGTCATTTCGTTCCGTCGACATTCGGTTCCGGAGCGACACGAACGGGGACTTAGAATTTTTTCGCTCGGGCTCCGGAGCGACACGATCGCTCCGTTATTCTACGTTCTCTCGGTCCACGGGCATCAGAGAGCAAAACAGCCTAATAGTTTTAGAGTGCCTCAACGATCAGGAATATGGATCTAACGTTCTCGTTTCGAACCGACGACTTTCGGTTCCGGAGCGACACGAACGCTCCATGATTCTCGATTATCTCGACACAGGTAAGAGACAGAGGAGAACAAGTGTATGGTTTTAGAGAGCCACGAGCACCAGGAATAAGGATCTACCGTTGTCATTTCGTTCCGTCGACATTCGGTTCCGGAGCGACACGAACGGGGACTTAGAATTTTTTCGCTCGGGCTCCGGAGCGACACGAACGGGGACTTAGAATTTTTTCGCTCGGGCTCCGGAGCGACACGATCGCTCCGTTATTCTACGTTCTCTCGGTCCACGGGCATCAGAGAGCAAAACAGCCTAATAGTTTTAGAGTGCCTCAACGATCAGGAATATGGATCTAACGTTCTCGTTTCGAACCGACGACTTTCGGTTCCGGAGCGACACGATCGCTCCATGATTCTCGATTATCTCGACACAGGTAAGAGACAGAGGAGAACAAGTGTATGGTTTTAGAGAGCCACGAGCACCAGGAATAAGGATCTACCGTTGTCATTTCGTTCCGTCGACATTCGGTTCCGGAGCGACACGAACGGGGACTTAGAATTTTTTCGCTCGGGCTCCGGAGCGACACGAACGGGGACTTAGAATTTTTTCGCTCGGGCTCCGGAGCGACACGATCGCTCCGTTATTCTACGTTCTCTCGGTCCACGGGCATCAGAGAGCAAAACAGCCTAATAGTTTTAGAGTGCCTCAACGATCAGGAATATGGATCTAACGTTCTCGTTTCGAACCGACGACTTTCGGTTCCGGAGCGACACGAACGCTCCATGATTCTCGATTATCTCGACACAGGTAAGAGACAGAGGAGAACAAGTGTATGGTTTTAGAGAGCCACGAGCACCAGGAATAAGGATCTACCGTTGTCATTTCGTTCCGTCGACATTCGGTTCCGGAGCGACACGAACGGGGACTTAGAATTTTTTCGCTCGGGCTCCGGAGCGACACGATCGCTCCGTTATTCTACGTTCTCTCGGTCCACGGGCATCAGAGAGCAAAACAGCCTAATAGTTTTAGAGTGCCTCAACGATCAGGAATATGGATCTAACGTTCTCGTTTCGAACCGACGACTTTCGGTTCCGGAGCGACACGAACGCTCCATGATTCTCGATTATCTCGACACAGGTAAGAGACAGAGGAGAACAAGTGTATGGTTTTAGAGAGCCACGAGCACCAGGAATAAGGATCTACCGTTGTCATTTCGTTCCGTCGACATTCGGTTCCGGAGCGACACGAACGGGGACTTAGAATTTTTTCGCTCGGGCTCCGGAGCGACACGAACGGGGACTTAGAATTTTTTCGCTCGGGCTCCGGAGCGACACGATCGCTCCGTTATTCTACGTTCTCTCGGTCCACGGGCATCAGAGAGCAAAACAGCCTAATAGTTTTAGAGTGCCTCAACGATCAGGAATATGGATCTAACGTTCTCGTTTCGAACCGACGACTTTCGGTTCCGGAGCGACACGAACGCTCCATGATTCTCGATTATCTCGACACAGGTAAGAGACAGAGGAGAACAAGTGTATGGTTTTAGAGAGCCACGAGCACCAGGAATAAGGATCTACCGTTGTCATTTCGTTCCGTCGACATTCGGTTCCGGAGCGACACGAACGGGGACTTAGAATTTTTTCGCTCGGGCTCCGGAGCGATACGAACGGGGACTTAGAATTTTTTCGCTCGGGCTCCGGAGCGACACGATCGCTCCGTTATTCTACGTTCTCTCGGTCCACGGGCATCAGAGAGCAAAACAGCCTAATAGTTTTAGAGTGCCTCAACGATCAGGAATATGGATCTAACGTTGTCGTTTCGAACCGACGACTTTCGGTTCCGGAGCGACACGAACGCTCCATGATTCTCGATTATCTCGACACAGGTAAGAGACAGAGGAGAACAAGTGTATGGTTTTAGAGAGCCACGAGCACCAGGAATAAGGATCTACCGTTGTCATTTCGTTCCGTCGACATTCGGTTCCGGAGCGACACGAACGGGGACTTAGAATTTTTTCGCTCGGGCTCCGGAGCGACACGAACGGGGACTTAGAATTTTTTCGCTCGGGCTCCGGAGCGACACGATCGCTCCGTTATTCTACGTTCTCTCGGTCCACGGGCATCAGAGAGCAAAACAGCCTAATAGTTTTAGAGTGCCTCAACGATCAGGAATATGGATCTAACGTTCTCGTTTCGAACCGACGACTTTCGGTTCCGGAGCGACACGAACGCTCCATGATTCTCGATTATCTCGACACAGGTAAGAGACAGAGGAGAACAAGTGTATGGTTTTAGAGAGCCACGAGCACCAGGAATAAGGATCTACCGTTGTCATTTCGTTCCGTCGACATTCGGTTCCGGAGCGACACGAACGGGGACTTAGAATTTTTTCGCTCGGGCTCCGGAGCGACACGATCGCTCCGTTATTCTACGTTCTCTCGGTCCACGGGCATCAGAGAGCAAAACAGCCTAATAGTTTTAGAGTGCCTCAACGATCAGGAATATGGATCTAACGTTCTCGTTTCGAACCGACGACTTTCGGTTCCGGAGCGACACGAACGCTCCATGATTCTCGATTATCTCGACACAGGTAAGAGACAGAGGAGAACAAGTGTATGGTTTTAGAGAGCCACGAGCACCAGGAATAAGGATCTACCGTTGTCATTTCGTTCCGTCGACATTCGGTTCCGGAGCGACACGAACGGGGACTTAGAATTTTTTCGCTCGGGCTCCGGAGCGACACGAACGGGGACTTAGAATTTTTTCGCTCGGGCTCCGGAGCGACACGATCGCTCCGTTATTCTACGTTCTCTCGGTCCACGGGCATCAGAGAGCAAAACAGCCTAATAGTTTTAGAGTGCCTCAACGATCAGGAATATGGATCTAACGTTCTCGTTTCGAACCGACGACTTTCGGTTCCGGAGCGACACGAACGCTCCATGATTCTCGATTATCTCGACACAGGTAAGAGACAGAGGAGAACAAGTGTATGGTTTTAGAGAGCCACGAGCACCAGGAATAAGGATCTACCGTTGTCATTTCGTTCCGTCGACATTCGGTTCCGGAGCGACACGAACGGGGACTTAGAATTTTTTCGCTCGGGCTCCGGAGCGATACGAACGGGGACTTAGAATTTTTTCGCTCGGGCTCCGGAGCGACACGATCGCTCCGTTATTCTACGTTCTCTCGGTCCACGGGCATCAGAGAGCAAAACAGCCTAATAGTTTTAGAGTGCCTCAACGATCAGGAATATGGATCTAACGTTGTCGTTTCGAACCGACGACTTTCGGTTCCGGAGCGACACGAACGCTCCATGATTCTCGATTATCTCGACACAGGTAAGAGACAGAGGAGAACAAGTGTATGGTTTTAGAGAGCCACGAGCACCAGGAATAAGGATCTACCGTTGTCATTTCGTTCCGTCGACATTCGGTTCCGGAGCGACACGAACGGGGACTTAGAATTTTTTCGCTCGGGCTCCGGAGCGACACGAACGGGGACTTAGAATTTTTTCGCTCGGGCTCCGGAGCGACACGATCGCTCCGTTATTCTACGTTCTCTCGGTCCACGGGCATCAGAGAGCAAAACAGCCTAATAGTTTTAGAGTGCCTCAACGATCAGGAATATGGATCTAACGTTCTCGTTTCGAACCGACGACTTTCGGTTCCGGAGCGACACGAACGCTCCATGATTCTCGATTATCTCGACACAGGTAAGAGACAGAGGAGAACAAGTGTATGGTTTTAGAGAGCCACGAGCACCAGGAATAAGGATCTACCGTTGTCATTTCGTTCCGTCGACATTCGGTTCCGGAGCGACACGAACGGGGACTTAGAATTTTTTCGCTCGGGCTCCGGAGCGACACGATCGCTCCGTTATTCTACGTTCTCTCGCTCCACGGGCATCAGAGAGCAAAACAGCCTAATAGTTTTAGAGTGCCTCAACGATCAGGAATATGGATCTAACGTTCTCGTTTCGAACCGACGACTTTCGGTTCCGGAGCGACACGAACGCTCCATGATTCTCGATTATCTCGACACAGGTAAGAGACAGAGGAGAACAAGTGTATGGTTTTAGAGAGCCACGAGCACCAGGAATAAGGATCTACCGTTGTCATTTCGTTCCGTCGACATTCGGTTCCGGAGCGACACGAACGGGGACTTAGAATTTTTTCGCTCGGGCTCCGGAGCGACACGAACGGGGACTTAGAATTTTTTCGCTCGGGCTCCGGAGCGACACGATCGCTCCGTTATTCTACGTTCTCTCGGTCCACGGGCATCAGAGAGCAAAACAGCCTAATAGTTTTAGAGTGCCTCAACGATCAGGAATATGGATCTAACGTTCTCGTTTCGAACCGACGACTTTCGGTTCCGGAGCGACACGAACGCTCCATGATTCTCGATTATCTCGACACAGGTAAGAGACAGAGGAGAACAAGTGTATGGTTTTAGAGAGCCACGAGCACCAGGAATAAGGATCTACCGTTGTCATTTCGTTCCGTCGACATTCGGTTCCGGAGCGACACGAACGGGGACTTAGAATTTTTTCGCTCGGGCTCCGGAGCGACACGAACGGGGACTTAGAATTTTTTCGCTCGGGCTCCGGAGCGACACGATCGCTCCGTTATTCTACGTTCTCTCGGTCCACGGGCATCAGAGAGCAAAACAGCCTAATAGTTTTAGAGTGCCTCAACGATCAGGAATATGGATCTAACGTTCTCGTTTCGAACCGACGACTTTCGGTTCCGGAGCGACACGAACGCTCCATGATTCTCGATTATCTCGACACAGGTAAGAGACAGAGGAGAACAAGTGTATGGTTTTAGAGAGCCACGAGCACCAGGAATAAGGATCTACCGTTGTCATTTCGTTCCGTCGACATTCGGTTCCGGAGCGACACGAACGGGGACTTAGAATTTTTTCGCTCGGGCTCCGGAGCGACACGAACGGGGACTTAGAATTTTTTCGCTCGGGCTCCGGAGCGACACGATCGCTCCGTTATTCTACGTTCTCTCGGTCCACGGGCATCAGAGAGCAAAACAGCCTAATAGTTTTAGAGTGCCTCAACGATCAGGAATATGGATCTAACGTTCTCGTTTCGAACCGACGACTTTCGGTTCCGGAGCGACACGAACGCTCCATGATTCTCGATTATCTCGACACAGGTAAGAGACAGAGGAGAACAAGTGTATGGTTTTAGAGAGCCACGAGCACCAGGAATAAGGATCTACCATTGTCATTTCGTTCCGTCGACATTCGGTTCCGGAGCGACACGAACGGGGACTTAGAATTTTTTCGCTCGGGCTCCGGAGCGACACGAACGGGGACTTAGAATTTTTTCGCTCGGGCTCCGGAGCGACACGAACGGGGACTTAGAATTTTTTCGCTCGGGCTCCGGAGCGACACGATCGCTCCGTTATTCTACGTTCTCTCGGTCCACGGGCATCAGAGAGCAAAACAGCCTAATAGTTTTAGAGTGCCTCAACGATCAGGAATATGGATCTAACGTTCTCGTTTCGAACCGACGACTTTCGGTTCCGGAGCGACACGAACGCTCCATGATTCTCGATTATCTCGACACAGGTAAGAGACAGAGGAGAACAAGTGTATGGTTTTAGAGAGCCACGAGCACCAGGAATAAGGATCTACCGTTGTCATTTCGTTCCGTCGACATTCGGTTCCGGAGCGACACGAACGGGGACTTAGAATTTTTTCGCTCGGGCTCCGGAGCGACACGAACGGGGACTTAGAATTTTTTCGCTCGGGCTCCGGAGCGACACGATCGCTCCGTTATTCTACGTTCTCTCGGTCCACGGGCATCAGAGAGCAAAACAGCCTAATAGTTTTAGAGTGCCTCAACGATCAGGAATATGGATCTAACGTTCTCGTTTCGAACCGACGACTTTCGGTTCCGGAGCGACACGAACGCTCCATGATTCTCGATTATCTCGACACAGGTAAGAGACAGAGGAGAACAAGTGTATGGTTTTAGAGAGCCACGAGCACCAGGAATAAGGATCTACCATTGTCATTTCGTTCCGTCGACATTCGGTTCCGGAGCGACACGAACGGGGACTTAGAATTTTTTCGCTCGGGCTCCGGAGCGACACGAACGGGGACTTAGAATTTTTTCGCTCGGGCTCCGGAGCGACACGAACGGGGACTTAGAATTTTTTCGCTCGGGCTCCGGAGCGACACGATCGCTCCGTTATTCTACGTTCTCTCGGTCCACGGGCATCAGAGAGCAAAACAGCCTAATAGTTTTAGAGTGCCTCAACGATCAGGAATATGGACCTAACGTTCTCGTTTCGAACCGACGACTTTCGGTTCCGGAGCGGCACGAACGCTCCATGATTCTCGATTATCTCGACACAGGTAAGAGACAGAGGAGAACAAGTGTATGGTTTTAGAGAGCCACGAGCACCAGGAATAAGGATCTACCGTTGTCATTTCGTTCCGTCGACATTCGGTTCCGGAGCGACACGAACGGGGACTTAGAATTTTTTCGCTCGGGCTCCGGAGCGACACGAACGGGGACTTAGAATTTTTTCGCTCGGGCTCCGGAGCGACACGATCGCTCCGTTATTCTACGTTCTCTCGGTCCACGGGCATCAGAGAGCAAAACAGCCTAATAGTTTTAGAGTGCCTCAACGATCAGGAATATGGATCTAACGTTCTCGTTTCGAACCGACGACTTTCGGTTCCGGAGCGACACGAACGCTCCATGATTCTCGATTATCTCGACACAGGTAAGAGACAGAGGAGAACAAGTGTATGGTTTTAGAGAGCCACGAGCACCAGGAATAAGGATCTACCGTTGTCATTTCGTTCCGTCGACATTCGGTTCCGGAGCGACACGAACGGGGACTTAGAATTTTTTCGCTCGGGCTCCGGAGCGACACGATCGCTCCGTTATTCTACGTTCTCTCGGTCCACGGGCATCAGAGAGCAAAACAGCCTAATAGTTTTAGAGTGCCTCAACGATCAGGAATATGGATCCAACGTTCTCGTTTCGAACCGACGACTTTCGGTTCCGGAGCGACACGAACGCTCCATGATTCTCGATTATCTCGACACAGGTAAGAGACAGAGGAGAACAAGTGTATGGTTTTAGAGAGCCACGAGCACCAGGAATAAGGATCTACCGTTGTCATTTCGTTCCGTCGACATTCGGTTCCGGAGCGACACGAACGGGGACTTAGAATTTTTTCGCTCGGGCTCCGGAGCGACACGAACGGGGACTTAGAATTTTTTCGCTCGGGCTCCGGAGCGACACGATCGCTCCGTTATTCTACGTTCTCTCGGTCCACGGGCATCAGAGAGCAAAACAGCCTAATAGTTTTAGAGTGCCTCAACGATCAGGAATATGGATCTAACGTTCTCGTTTCGAACCGACGACTTTCGGTTCCGGAGCGACACGAACGCTCCATGATTCTCGATTATCTCGACACAGGTAAGAGACAGAGGAGAACAAGTGTATGGTTTTAGAGAGCCACGAGCACCAGGAATAAGGATCTACCGTTGTCATTTCGTTCCGTCGACATTCGGTTCCGGAGCGACACGAACGGGGACTTAGAATTTTTTCGCTCGGGCTCCGGAGCGACACGAACGGGGACTTAGAATTTTTTCGCTCGGGCTCCGGAGCGACACGATCGCTCCGTTATTCTACGTTCTCTCGGTCCACGGGCATCAGAGAGCAAAACAGCCTAATAGTTTTAGAGTGCCTCAACGATCAGGAATATGGATCTAACGTTCTCGTTTCGAACCGACGACTTTCGGTTCCGGAGCGACACGAACGCTCCATGATTCTCGATTATCTCGACACAGGTAAGAGACAGAGGAGAACAAGTGTATGGTTTTAGAGAGCCACGAGCACCAGGAATAAGGATCTACCGTTGTCATTTCGTTCCGTCGACATTCGGTTCCGGAGCGACACGAACGGGGACTTAGAATTTTTTCGCTCGGGCTCCGGAGCGACACGAACGGGGACTTAGAATTTTTTCGCTCGGGCTCCGGAGCGACACGATCGCTCCGTTATTCTACGTTCTCTCGGTCCACGGGCATCAGAGAGCAAAACAGCCTAATAGTTTTAGAGTGCCTCAACGATCAGGAATAAGGATCTACCGTTGTCATTTCGTTCCGTCGACATTCGGTTCCGGAGCGACACGAACGGGGACTTAGAATTTTTTCGCTCGGGCTCCGGAGCGACACGAACGGGGACTTAGAATTTTTTCGCTCGGGCTCCGGAGCGACACGATCGCTCCGTTATTCTACGTTCTCTCGGTCCACGGGCATCAGAGAGCAAAACAGCCTAATAGTTTTAGAGTGCCTCAACGATCAGGAATATGGATCTAACGTTCTCGTTTCGAACCGACGACTTTCGGTTCCGGAGCGACACGAACGCTCCATGATTCTCGATTATCTCGACACAGGTAAGAGACAGAGGAGAACAAGTGTATGGTTTTAGAGAGCCACGAGCACCAGGAATAAGGATCTACCGTTGTCATTTCGTTCCGTCGACATTCGGTTCCGGAGCGACACGAACGGGGACTTAGAATTTTTTCGCTCGGGCTCCGGAGCGACACGATCGCTCCGTTATTCTACGTTCTCTCGGTCCACGGGCATCAGAGAGCAAAACAGCCTAATAGTTTTAGAGTGCCTCAACGATCAGGAATATGGATCTAACGTTCTCGTTTCGAACCGACGACTTTCGGTTCCGGAGCGACACGAACGCTCCATGATTCTCGATTATCTCGACACAGGTAAGAGACAGAGGAGAACAAGTGTATGGTTTTAGAGAGCCACGAGCACCAGGAATAAGGATCTACCGTTGTCATTTCGTTCCGTCGACATTCGGTTCCGGAGCGACACGAACGGGGACTTAGAATTTTTTCGCTCGGGCTCCGGAGCGACACGAACGGGGACTTAGAATTTTTTCGCTCGGGCTCCGGAGCGACACGATCGCTCCGTTATTCTACGTTCTCTCGGTCCACGGGCATCAGAGAGCAAAACAGCCTAATAGTTTTAGAGTGCCTCAACGATCAGGAATATGGATCTAACGTTCTCGTTTCGAACCGACGACTTTCGGTTCCGGAGCGACACGAACGCTCCATGATTCTCGATTATCTCGACACAGGTAAGAGACAGAGGAGAACAAGTGTATGGTTTTAGAGAGCCACGAGCACCAGGAATAAGGATCTACCGTTGTCATTTCGTTCCGTCGACATTCGGTTCCGGAGCGACACGAACGGGGACTTAGAATTTTTTCGCTCGGGCTCCGGAGCGACACGAACGGGGACTTAGAATTTTTTCGCTCGGGCTCCGGAGCGACACGAACGGGGACTTAGAATTTTTTCGCTCGGGCTCCGGAGCGACACGATCGCTCCGTTATTCTACGTTCTCTCGGTCCACGGGCATCAGAGAGCAAAACAGCCTAATAGTTTTAGAGTGCCTCAACGATCAGGAATATGGATCTAACGTTCTCGTTTCGAACCGACGACTTTCGGTTCCGGAGCGACACGAACGCTCCATGATTCTCGATTATCTCGACACAGGTAAGAGACAGAGGAGAACAAGTGTATGGTTTTAGAGAGCCACGAGCACCAGGAATAAGGATCTACCGTTGTCATTTCGTTCCGTCGACATTCGGTTCCGGAGCGACACGAACGGGGACTTAGAATTTTTTCGCTCGGGCTCCGGAGCGACACGAACGGGGACTTAGAATTTTTTCGCTCGGGCTCCGGAGCGACACGATCGCTCCGTTATTCTACGTTCTCTCGGTCCACGGGCATCAGAGAGCAAAACAGCCTAATAGTTTTAGAGTGCCTCAACGATCAGGAATATGGATCTAACGTTCTCGTTTCGAACCGACGACTTTCGGTTCCGGAGCGACACGAACGCTCCATGATTCTCGATTATCTCGACACAGGTAAGAGACAGAGGAGAACAAGTGTATGGTTTTAGAGAGCCACGAGCACCAGGAATAAGGATCTACCGTTGTCATTTCGTTCCGTCGACATTCGGTTCCGGAGCGACACGAACGGGGACTTAGAATTTTTTCGCTCGGGCTCCGGAGCGACACGATCGCTCCGTTATTCTACGTTCTCTCGGTCCACGGGCATCAGAGAGCAAAACAGCCTAATAGTTTTAGAGTGCCTCAACGATCAGGAATATGGATCTAACGTTCTCGTTTCGAACCGACGACTTTCGGTTCCGGAGCGACACGAACGCTCCATGATTCTCGATTATCTCGACACAGGTAAGAGACAGAGGAGAACAAGTGTATGGCTTTAGAGAGCCACGAGCACCAGGAATAAGGATCTACCGTTGTCATTTCGTTCCGTCGACATTCGGTTCCGGAGCGACACGAACGGGGACTTAGAATTTTTTCGCTCGGGCTCCGGAGCGACACGAACGGGGACTTAGAATTTTTTCGCTCGGGCTCCGGAGCGACACGATCGCTCCGTTATTCTACGTTCTCTCGGTCCACGGGCATCAGAGAGCAAAACAGCCTAATAGTTTTAGAGTGCCTCAACGATCAGGAATATGGATCTAACGTTCTCGTTTCGAACCGACGACTTTCGGTTCCGGAGCGACACGAACGCTCCATGATTCTCGATTATCTCGACACAGGTAAGAGACAGAGGAGAACAAGTGTATGGTTTTAGAGAGCCACGAGCACCAGGAATAAGGATCTACCGTTGTCATTTCGTTCCGTCGACATTCGGTTCCGGAGCGACACGAACGGGGACTTAGAATTTTTTCGCTCGGGCTCCGGAGCGACACGAACGGGGACTTAGAATTTTTTCGCTCGGGCTCCGGAGCGACACGATCGCTCCGTTATTCTACGTTCTCTCGGTCCACGGGCATCAGAGAGCAAAACAGCCTAATAGTTTTAGAGTGCCTCAACGATCAGGAATATGGATCTAACGTTCTCGTTTCGAACCGACGACTTTCGGTTCCGGAGCGACACGAACGCTCCATGATTCTCGATTATCTCGACACAGGTAAGAGACAGAGGAGAACAAGTGTATGGTTTTAGAGAGCCACGAGCACCAGGAATAAGGATCTACCGTTGTCATTTCGTTCCGTCGACATTCGGTTCCGGAGCGACACGAACGGGGACTTAGAATTTTTTCGCTCGGGCTCCGGAGCGACACGAACGGGGACTTACAATTTTTTCGCTCGGGCTCCGGAGCGACACGATCGCTCCGTTATTCTACGTTCTCTCGGTCCACGGGCATCAGAGAGCAAAACAGCCTAATAGTTTTAGAGTGCCTCAACGATCAGGAATAAGGATCTACCGTTGTCATTTCGTTCCGTCGACATTCGGTTCCGGAGCGACACGAACGGGGACTTAGAATTTTTTCGCTCGGGCTCCGGAGCGACACGAACGGGGACTTAGAATTTTTTCGCTCGGGCTCCGGAGCGACACGATCGCTCCGTTATTCTACGTTCTCTCGGTCCACGGGCATCAGAGAGCAAAACAGCCTAATAGTTTTAGAGTGCCTCAACGATCAGGAATATGGATCTAACGTTCTCGTTTCGAACCGACGACTTTCGGTTCCGGAGCGACACGAACGCTCCATGATTCTCGATTATCTCGACACAGGTAAGAGACAGAGGAGAACAAGTGTATGGTTTTAGAGAGCCACGAGCACCAGGAATAAGGATCTACCGTTGTCATTTCGTTCCGTCGACATTCGGTTCCGGAGCGACACGAACGGGGTCTTAGAATTTTTTCGCTCGGGCTCCGGAGCGACACGAACGGGGACTTAGAATTTTTTCGCTCGGGCTCCGGAGCGACACGATCGCTCCGTTATTCTACGTTCTCTCGGTCCACGGGCATCAGAGAGCAAAACAGCCTAATAGTTTTAGAGTGCCTCAACGATCAGGAATATGGATCTAACGTTCTCGTTTCGAACCGACGACTTTCGGTTCCGGAGCGACACGAACGCTCCATGATTCTCGATTATCTCGACACAGGTAAGAGACAGAGGAGAACAAGTGTATGGTTTTAGAGAGCCACGAGCACCAGGAATAAGGATCTACCGTTGTCATTTCGTTCCGTCGACATTCGGTTCCGGAGCGACACGAACGGGGACTTAGAATTTTTTCGCTCGGGCTCCGGAGCGACACGATCGCTCCGTTATTCTACGTTCTCTCGGTCCACGGGCATCAGAGAGCAAAACAGCCTAATAGTTTTAGAGTGCCTCAACGATCAGGAATATGGATCTAACGTTCTCGTTTCGAACCGACGACTTTCGGTTCCGGAGCGACACGAACGCTCCATGATTCTCGATTATCTCGACACAGGTAAGAGACAGAGGAGAACAAGTGTATGGTTTTAGAGAGCCACGAGCACCAGGAATAAGGATCTACCGTTGTCATTTCGTTCCGTCGACATTCGGTTCCGGAGCGACACGAACGGGGACTTAGAATTTTTTCGCTCGGGCTCCGGAGCGACACGATCGCTCCGTTATTCTACGTTCTCTCGGTCCACGGGCATCAGAGAGCAAAACAGCCTAATAGTTTTAGAGTGCCTCAACGATCAGGAATATGGATCTAACGTTCTCGTTTCGAACCGACGACTTTCGGTTCCGGAGCGACACGAACGCTCCATGATTCTCGATTATCTCGACACAGGTAAGAGACAGAGGAGAACAAGTGTATGGCTTTAGAGAGCCACGAGCACCAGGAATAAGGATCTACCGTTGTCATTTCGTTCCGTCGACATTCGGTTCCGGAGCGACACGAACGGGGACTTAGAATTTTTTCGCTCGGGCTCCGGAGCGACACGATCGCTCCGTTATTCTACGTTCTCTCGGTCCACGGGCATCAGAGAGCAAAACAGCCTAATAGTTTTAGAGTGCCTCAACGATCAGGAATATGGATCTAACGTTCTCGTTTCGAACCGACGACTTTCGGTTCCGGAGCGACACGAACGCTCCATGATTCTCGATTATCTCGACACAGGTAAGAGACAGAGGAGAACAAGTGTATGGTTTTAGAGAGCCACGAGCACCAGGAATAAGGATCTACCGTTGTCATTTCGTTCCGTCGACATTCGGTTCCGGAGCGACACGAACGGGGACTTAGAATTTTTTCGCTCGGGCTCCGGAGCGACACGAACGGGGACTTAGAATTTTTTCGCTCGGGCTCCGGAGCGACACGATCGCTCCGTTATTCTACGTTCTCTCGGTCCACGGGCATCAGAGAGCAAAACAGCCTAATAGTTTTAGAGTGCCTCAACGATCAGGAATATGGATCTAACGTTCTCGTTTCGAACCGACGACTTTCGGTTCCGGAGCGACACGAACGCTCCATGATTCTCGATTATCTCGACACAGGTAAGAGACAGAGTAGAACAAGTGTATGGTTTTAGAGAGCCACGAGCACCAGGAATAAGGATCTACCGTTGTCATTTCGTTCCGTCGACATTCGGTTCCGGAGCGACACGAACGGGGACTTAGAATTTTTTCGCTCGGGCTCCGGAGCGACACGAACGGGGACTTACAATTTTTTCGCTCGGGCTCCGGAGCGACACGATCGCTCCGTTATTCTACGTTCTCTCGGTCCACGGGCATCAGAGAGCAAAACAGCCTAATAGTTTTAGAGTGCCTCAACGATCAGGAATAAGGATCTACCGTTGTCATTTCGTTCCGTCGACATTCGGTTCCGGAGCGACACGAACGGGGACTTAGAATTTTTTCGCTCGGGCTCCGGAGCGACACGAACGGGGACTTAGAATTTTTTCGCTCGGGCTCCGGAGCGACACGATCGCTCCGTTATTCTACGTTCTCTCGGTCCACGGGCATCAGAGAGCAAAACAGCCTAATAGTTTTAGAGTGCCTCAACGATCAGGAATATGGATCTAACGTTCTCGTTTCGAACCGACGACTTTCGGTTCCGGAGCGACACGAACGCTCCATGATTCTCGATTATCTCGACACAGGTAAGAGACAGAGGAGAACAAGTGTATGGTTTTAGAGAGCCACGAGCACCAGGAATAAGGATCTACCGTTGTCATTTCGTTCCGTCGACATTCGGTTCCGGAGCGACACGAACGGGGTCTTAGAATTTTTTCGCTCGGGCTCCGGAGCGACACGAACGGGGACTTAGAATTTTTTCGCTCGGGCTCCGGAGCGACACGATCGCTCCGTTATTCTACGTTCTCTCGGTCCACGGGCATCAGAGAGCAAAACAGCCTAATAGTTTTAGAGTGCCTCAACGATCAGGAATATGGATCTAACGTTCTCGTTTCGAACCGACGACTTTCGGTTCCGGAGCGACACGAACGCTCCATGATTCTCGATTATCTCGACACAGGTAAGAGACAGAGGAGAACAAGTGTATGGTTTTAGAGAGCCACGAGCACCAGGAATAAGGATCTACCGTTGTCATTTCGTTCCGTCGACATTCGGTTCCGGAGCGACACGAACGGGGACTTAGAATTTTTTCGCTCGGGCTCCGGAGCGACACGATCGCTCCGTTATTCTACGTTCTCTCGGTCCACGGGCATCAGAGAGCAAAACAGCCTAATAGTTTTAGAGTGCCTCAACGATCAGGAATATGGATCTAACGTTCTCGTTTCGAACCGACGACTTTCGGTTCCGGAGCGACACGAACGCTCCATGATTCTCGATTATCTCGACACAGGTAAGAGACAGAGGAGAACAAGTGTATGGTTTTAGAGAGCCACGAGCACCAGGAATAAGGATCTACCGTTGTCATTTCGTTCCGTCGACATTCGGTTCCGGAGCGACACGAACGGGGACTTAGAATTTTTTCGCTCGGGCTCCGGAGCGACACGAACGGGGACTTAGAATTTTTTCGCTCGGGCTCCGGAGCGACACGATCGCTCCGTTATTCTACGTTCTCTCGGTCCACGGGCATCAGAGAGCAAAACAGCCTAATAGTTTTAGAGTGCCTCAACGATCAGGAATATGGATCCAACGTTCTCGTTTCGAACCGACGACTTTCGGTTCCGGAGCGACACGAACGCTCCATGATTCTCGATTATCTCGACACAGGTAAGAGACAGAGGAGAACAAGTGTATGGTTTTAGAGAGCCACGAGCACCAGGAATAAGGATCTACCGTTGTCATTTCGTTCCGTCGACATTCGGTTCCGGAGCGACACGAACGGGGACTTGGAATTTTTTCGCTCGGGCTCCGGAGCGACACGAACGGGGACTTAGAATTTTTTCGCTCGGGCTCCGGAGCGACACGAACGGGGACTTAGAATTTTTTCGCTCGGGCTCCGGAGCGACACGATCGCTCCGTTATTCTACGTTCTCTCGGTCCACGGGCATCAGAGAGCAAAACAGCCTAATAGTTTTAGAGTGCCTCAACGATCAGGAATATGGATCTAACGTTCTCGTTTCGAACCGACGACTTTCGGTTCCGGAGCGACACGAACGCTCCATGATTCTCGATTATCTCGACACAGGTAAGAGACAGAGGAGAACAAGTGTATGGTTTTAGAGAGCCACGAGCACCAGGAATAAGGATCTACCGTTGTCATTTCGTTCCGTCGACATTCGGTTCCGGAGCGACACGAACGGGGACTTAGAATTTTTTCGCTCGGGCTCCGGAGCGACACGAACGGGGACTTAGAATTTTTTCGCTCGGGCTCCGGAGCGACACGATCGCTCCGTTATTCTACGTTCTCTCGGTCCACGGGCATCAGAGAGCAAAACAGCCTAATAGTTTTAGAGTGCCTCAACGATCAGGAATATGGATCCAACGTTCTCGTTTCGAACCGACGACTTTCGGTTCCGGAGCGACACGAACGCTCCATGATTCTCGATTATCTCGACACAGGTAAGAGACAGAGGAGAACAAGTGTATGGTTTTAGAGAGCCACGAGCACCAGGAATAAGGATCTACCGTTGTCATTTCGTTCCGTCGACATTCGGTTCCGGAGCGACACGAACGGGGACTTAGAATTTTTTCGCTCGGGCTCCGGAGCGACACGAACGGGGACTTAGAATTTTTTCGCTCGGGCTCCGGAGCGACACGATCGCTCCGTTATTCTACGTTCTCTCGGTCCACGGGCATCAGAGAGCAAAACAGCCTAATAGTTTTAGAGTGCCTCAACGATCAGGAATATGGATCCAACGTTCTCGTTTCGAACCGACGACTTTCGGTTCCGGAGCGACACGAACGCTCCATGATTCTCGATTATCTCGACACAGGTAAGAGACAGAGGAGAACAAGTGTATGGTTTTAGAGAGCCACGAGCACCAGGAATAAGGATCTACCGTTGTCATTTCGTTCCGTCGACATTCGGTTCCGGAGCGACACGAACGGGGACTTGGAATTTTTTCGCTCGGGCTCCGGAGCGACACGAACGGGGACTTAGAATTTTTTCGCTCGGGCTCCGGAGCGACACGATCGCTCCGTTATTCTACGTTCTCTCGGTCCACGGGCATCAGAGAGCAAAACAGCCTAATAGTTTTAGAGTGCCTCAACGATCAGGAATATGGATCTAACGTTCTCGTTTCGAACCGACGACTTTCGGTTCCGGAGCGACACGAACGCTCCATGATTCTCGATTATCTCGACACAGGTAAGAGACAGAGGAGAACAAGTGTATGGTTTTAGAGAGCCACGAGCACCAGGAATAAGGATCTACCGTTGTCATTTCGTTCCGTCGACATTCGGTTCCGGAGCGACACGAACGGGGACTTAGAATTTTTTCGCTCGGGCTCCGGAGCGACACGAACGGGGACTTAGAATTTTTTCGCTCGGGCTCCGGAGCGACACGATCGCTCCGTTATTCTACGTTCTCTCGGTCCACGGGCATCAGAGAGCAAAACAGCCTAATAGTTTTAGAGTGCCTCAACGATCAGGAATATGGATCCAACGTTCTCGTTTCGAACCGACGACTTTCGGTTCCGGAGCGACACGAACGCTCCATGATTCTCGATTATCTCGACACAGGTAAGAGACAGAGGAGAACAAGTGTATGGTTTTAGAGAGCCACGAGCACCAGGAATAAGGATCTACCGTTGTCATTTCGTTCCGTCGACATTCGGTTCCGGAGCGACACGAACGGGGACTTGGAATTTTTTCGCTCGGGCTCCGGAGCGACACGAACGGGGACTTAGAATTTTTTCGCTCGGGCTCCGGAGCGACACGAACGGGGACTTAGAATTTTTTCGCTCGGGCTCCGGAGCGACACGATCGCTCCGTTATTCTACGTTCTCTCGGTCCACGGGCATCAGAGAGCAAAACAGCCTAATAGTTTTAGAGTGCCTCAACGATCAGGAATATGGATCTAACGTTCTCGTTTCGAACCGACGACTTTCGGTTCCGGAGCGACACGAACGCTCCATGATTCTCGATTATCTCGACACAGGTAAGAGACAGAGGAGAACAAGTGTATGGTTTTAGAGAGCCACGAGCACCAGGAATAAGGATCTACCGTTGTCATTTCGTTCCGTCGACATTCGGTTCCGGAGCGACACGAACGGGGACTTAGAATTTTTTCGCTCGGGCTCCGGAGCGACACGAACGGGGACTTAGAATTTTTTCGCTCGGGCTCCGGAGCGACACGATCGCTCCGTTATTCTACGTTCTCTCGGTCCACGGGCATCAGAGAGCAAAACAGCCTAATAGTTTTAGAGTGCCTCAACGATCAGGAATATGGATCCAACGTTCTCGTTTCGAACCGACGACTTTCGGTTCCGGAGCGACACGAACGCTCCATGATTCTCGATTATCTCGACACAGGTAAGAGACAGAGGAGAACAAGTGTATGGTTTTAGAGAGCCACGAGCACCAGGAATAAGGATCTACCGTTGTCATTTCGTTCCGTCGACATTCGGTTCCGGAGCGACACGAACGGGGACTTAGAATTTTTTCGCTCGGGCTCCGGAGCGACACGAACGGGGACTTAGAATTTTTTCGCTCGGGCTCCGGAGCGACACGATCGCTCCGTTATTCTACGTTCTCTCGGTCCACGGGCATCAGAGAGCAAAACAGCCTAATAGTTTTAGAGTGCCTCAACGATCAGGAATATGGATCCAACGTTCTCGTTTCGAACCGACGACTTTCGGTTCCGGAGCGACACGAACGCTCCATGATTCTCGATTATCTCGACACAGGTAAGAGACAGAGGAGAACAAGTGTATGGTTTTAGAGAGCCACGAGCACCAGGAATAAGGATCTACCGTTGTCATTTCGTTCCGTCGACATTCGGTTCCGGAGCGACACGAACGGGGACTTGGAATTTTTTCGCTCGGGCTCCGGAGCGACACGAACGGGGACTTAGAATTTTTTCGCTCGGGCTCCGGAGCGACACGAACGGGGACTTAGAATTTTTTCGCTCGGGCTCCGGAGCGACACGATCGCTCCGTTATTCTACGTTCTCTCGGTCCACGGGCATCAGAGAGCAAAACAGACTAATAGTTTTAGAGTGCCTCAACGATCAGGAATATGGATCTAACGTTCTCGTTTCGAACCGACGACTTTCGGTTCCGGAGCGACACGAACGCTCCATGATTCTCGATTATCTCGACACAGGTAAGAGACAGAGGAGAACAAGTGTATGGTTTTAGAGAGCCACGAGCACCAGGAATAAGGATCTACCGTTGTCATTTCGTTCCGTCGACATTCGGTTCCGGAGCGACACGAACGGGGACTTAGAATTTTTTCGCTCGGGCTCCGGAGCGACACGAACGGGGACTTAGAATTTTTTCGCTCGGGCTCCGGAGCGACACGATCGCTCCGTTATTCTACGTTCTCTCGGTCCACGGGCATCAGAGAGCAAAACAGCCTAATAGTTTTAGAGTGCCTCAACGATCAGGAATATGGATCCAACGTTCTCGTTTCGAACCGACGACTTTCGGTTCCGGAGCGACACGAACGCTCCATGATTCTCGATTATCTCGACACAGGTAAGAGACAGAGGAGAACAAGTGTATGGTTTTAGAGAGCCACGAGCACCAGGAATAAGGATCTACCGTTGTCATTTCGTTCCGTCGACATTCGGTTCCGGAGCGACACGAACGGGGACTTAGAATTTTTTCGCTCGGGCTCCGGAGCGACACGAACGGGGACTTAGAATTTTTTCGCTCGGGCTCCGGAGCGACACGATCGCTCCGTTATTCTACGTTCTCTCGGTCCACGGGCATCAGAGAGCAAAACAGCCTAATAGTTTTAGAGTGCCTCAACGATCAGGAATATGGATCTAACGTTCTCGTTTCGAACCGACGACTTTCGGTTCCGGAGCGACACGAACGCTCCATGATTCTCGATTATCTCGACACAGGTAAGAGACAGAGGAGAACAAGTGTATGGTTTTAGAGAGCCACGAGCACCAGGAATAAGGATCTACCGTTGTCATTTCGTTCCGTCGACATTCGGTTCCGGAGCGACACGAACGGGGACTTAGAATTTTTTCGCTCGGGCTCCGGAGCGACACGAACGGGGACTTAGAATTTTTTCGCTCGGGCTCCGGAGCGACACGATCGCTCCGTTATTCTACGTTCTCTCGGTCCACGGGCATCAGAGAGCAAAACAGCCTAATAGTTTTAGAGTGCCTGAACGATCAGGAATATGGATCTAACGTTCTCGTTTCGAACCGACGACTTTCGGTTCCGGAGCGACACGAACGCTCCATGATTCTCGATTATCTCGACACAGGTAAGAGACAGAGGAGAACAAGTGTATGGTTTTAGAGAGCCACGAGCACCAGGAATAAGGATCTACCGTTGTCATTTCGTTCCGTCGACATTCGGTTCCGGAGCGACACGAACGGGGACTTAGAATTTTTTCGCTCGGGCTCCGGAGCGACACGAACGGGGACTTAGAATTTTTTCGCTCGGGCTCCGGAGCGACACGATCGCTCCGTTATTCTACGTTCTCTCGGTCCACGGGCATCAGAGAGCAAATCAGCCTAATAGTTTTAGAGTGCCTGAACGATCAGGAATATGGATCTAACGTTCTCGTTTCGAACCGACGACTTTCGGTTCCGGAGCGACACGAACGCTCCATGATTCTCGATTATCTCGACACAGGTAAGAGACAGAGGAGAACAAGTGTATGGTTTTAGAGAGCCACGAGCACCAGGAATAAGGATCTACCGTTGTCATTTCGTTCCGTCGACATTCGGTTCCGGAGCGACACGAACGGGGACTTAGAATTTTTTCGCTCGGGCTCCGGAGCGACACGAACGGGGACTTAGAATTTTTTCGCTCGGGCTCCGGAGCGACACGATCGCTCCGTTATTCTACGTTCTCTCGGTCCACGGGCATCAGAGAGCAAATCAGCCTAATAGTTTTAGAGTGCCTGAACGATCAGGAATATGGATCTAACGTTCTCGTTTCGAACCGACGACTTTCGGTTCCGGAGCGACACGAACGCTCCATGATTCTCGATTATCTCGACACAGGTAAGAGACAGAGGAGAACAAGTGTATGGCCTTAAAGAGCCACGAGCACCAGGAATAAGGATCTACCGTTGTCATTTCGTTCCGTCGACATTCGGTTCCGGAGCGACACGAACGGGGACTTAGAATTTTTTCGCTCGGGCTCCGGAGCGACACGAACGGGGACTTAGAATTTTTTCGCTCGGGCTCCGGAGCGACACGATCGCTCCGTTATTCTACGTTCTCTCGGTCCACGGGCATCAGAGAGCAAAACAGCCTAATAGTTTTAGAGTGCCTGAACGATCAGGAATATGGATCTAACGTTCTCGTTTCGAACCGACGACTTTCGGTTCCGGAGCGACACGAACGCTCCATGATTCTCGATTATCTCGACACAGGTAAGAGACAGAGGAGAACAAGTGTATGGTTTTAGAGAGCCACGAGCACCAGGAATAAGGATCTACCGTTGTCATTTCGTTCCGTCGACATTCGGTTCCGGAGCGACACGAACGGGGACTTAGAATTTTTTCGCTCGGGCTCCGGAGCGACACGAACGGGGACTTAGAATTTTTTCGCTCGGGCTCCGGAGCGACACGATCGCTCCGTTATTCTACGTTCTCTCGGTCCACGGGCATCAGAGAGCAAAACAGCCTAATAGTTTTAGAGTGCCTGAACGATCAGGAATATGGATCTAACGTCCTCGTTTCGAACCGACGACTTTCGGTTCCGGAGCGACACGAACGCTCCATGATTCTCGATTATCTCGACACAGGTAAGAGACAGAGGAGAACAAGTGTATGGTTTTAGAGAGCCACGAGCACCAGGAATAAGGATCTACCGTTGTCATTTCGTTCCGTCGACATTCGGTTCCGGAGCGACACGAACGGGGACTTAGAATTTTTTCGCTCGGGCTCCGGAGCGACACGATCGCTCCGTTATTCTACGTTCTCTCGGTCCACGGGCATCAGAGAGCAAAACAGCCTAATAGTTTTAGAGTGCCTGAACGATCAGGAATATGGATCTAACGTTCTCGTTTCGAACCGACGACTTTCGGTTCCGGAGCGACACGAACGCTCCATGATTCTCGATTATCTCGACACAGGTAAGAGACAGAGGAGAACAAGTGTATGATTTTAGAGAGCCACGAGCACCAGGAATAAGGATCTACCGTTGTCATTTCGTTCCGTCGACATTCGGTTCCGGAGCGACACGAACGGGGACTTAGAATTTTTTCGCTCGGGCTCCGGAGCGACACGATCGCTCCGTTATTCTACGTTCTCTCGGTCCACGGGCATCAGAGAGCAAAACAGCCTAATAGTTTTAGAGTGCCTGAACGATCAGGAATATGGATCTAACGTTCTCGTTTCGAACCGACGACTTTCGGTTCCGGAGCGACACGAACGCTCCATGATTCTCGATTATCTCGACACAGGTAAGAGACAGAGGAGAACAAGTGTATGATTTTAGAGAGCCACGAGCACCAGGAATAAGGATCTACCGTTGTCATTTCGTTCCGTCGACATTCGGTTCCGGAGCGACACGAACGGGGACTTAGAATTTTTTCGCTCGGGCTCCGGAGCGACACGATCGCTCCGTTATTCTACGTTCTCTCGGTCCACGGGCATCAGAGAGCAAAACAGCCTAATAGTTTTAGAGTGCCTGAACGATCAGGAATATGGATCTAACGTTGTCGTTTCGAACCGACGACTTTCGGTTCCGGAGCGACACGAACGCTCCATGATTCTCGATTATCTCGACACAGGTAAGAGACAGAGGAGAACAAGTGTATGGTTTTAGAGAGCCACGAGCACCAGGAATAAGGATCTACCGTTGTCATTTCGTTCCGTCGACATTCGGTTCCGGAGCGACACGAACGGGGACTTAGAATTTTTTCGCTCGGGCTCCGGAGCGACACGAACGGGGACTTAGAATTTTTTCGCTCGGGCTCCGGAGCGACACGATCGCTCCGTTATTCTACGTTCTCTCGGTCCACGGGCATCAGAGAGCAAAACAGCCTAATAGTTTTAGAGTGCCTCAACGATCAGGAATATGGATCTAACGTTCTCGTTTCGAACCGACGACTTTCGGTTCCGGAGCGACACGAACGCTCCATGATTCTCGATTATCTCGACACAGGTAAGAGACAGAGGAGAACAAGTGTATGGTTTTAGAGAGCCACGAGCACCAGGAATAAGGATCTACCGTTGTCATTTCGTTCCGTCGACATTCGGTTCCGGAGCGACACGAACGGGGACTTAGAATTTTTTCGCTCGGGCTCCGGAGCGACACGAACGGGGACTTAGAATTTTTTCGCTCGGGCTCCGGAGCGACACGATCGCTCCGTTATTCTACGTTCCCTCGGTCCACGGGCATCAGAGAGCAAAACAGCCTAATAGTTTTAGAGTGCCTCAACGATCAGGAATATGGATCCAACGTTCTCGTTTCGAACCGACGACTTTCGGTTCCGGAGCGACACGAACGCTCCATGATTCTCGATTATCTCGACACAGGTAAGAGACAGAGGAGAACAAGTGTATGGTTTTAGAGAGCCACGAGCACCAGGAATAAGGATCTACCGTTGTCATTTCGTTCCGTCGACATTCGGTTCCGGAGCGACACGAACGGGGACTTAGAATTTTTTCGCTCGGGCTCCGGAGCGACACGAACGGGGACTTAGAATTTTTTCGCTCGGGCTCCGGAGCGACACGATCGCTCCGTTATTCTACGTTCTCTCGGTCCACGGGCATCAGAGAGCAAAACAGCCTAATAGTTTTAGAGTGCCTCAACGATCAGGAATATGGATCCAACGTTCTCGTTTCGAACCGACGACTTTCGGTTCCGGAGCGACACGAACGCTCCATGATTCTCGATTATCTCGACACAGGTAAGAGACAGAGGAGAACAAGTGTATGGTTTTAGAGAGCCACGAGCACCAGGAATAAGGATCTACCGTTGTCATTTCGTTCCGTCGACATTCGGTTCCGGAGCGACACGAACGGGGACTTAGAATTTTTTCGCTCGGGCTCCGGAGCGACACGAACGGGGACTTAGAATTTTTTCGCTCGGGCTCCGGAGCGACACGATCGCTCCGTTATTCTACGTTCTCTCGGTCCACGGGCATCAGAGAGCAAAACAGCCTAATAGTTTTAGAGTGCCTGAACGATCAGGAATATGGATCTAACGTTCTCGTTTCGAACCGACGACTTTCGGTTCCGGAGCGACACGAACGCTCCATGATTCTCGATTATCTCGACACAGGTAAGAGACAGAGGAGAACAAGTGTATGGTTTTAGAGAGCCACGAGCACCAGGAATAAGGATCTACCGTTGTCATTTCGTTCCGTCGACATTCGGTTCCGGAGCGACACGAACGGGGACTTAGAATTTTTTCGCTCGGGCTCCGGAGCGACACGAACGGGGACTTAGAATTTTTTCGCTCGGGCTCCGGAGCGACACGATCGCTCCGTTATTCTACGTTCTCTCGGTCCACGGGCATCAGAGAGCAAATCAGCCTAATAGTTTTAGAGTGCCTGAACGATCAGGAATATGGATCTAACGTTCTCGTTTCGAACCGACGACTTTCGGTTCCGGAGCGACACGAACGCTCCATGATTCTCGATTATCTCGACACAGGTAAGAGACAGAGGAGAACAAGTGTATGGTTTTAGAGAGCCACGAGCACCAGGAATAAGGATCTACCGTTGTCATTTCGTTCCGTCGACATTCGGTTCCGGAGCGACACGAACGGGGACTTAGAATTTTTTCGCTCGGGCTCCGGAGCGACACGAACGGGGACTTAGAATTTTTTCGCTCGGGCTCCGGAGCGACACGATCGCTCCGTTATTCTACGTTCTCTCGGTCCACGGGCATCAGAGAGCAAATCAGCCTAATAGTTTTAGAGTGCCTGAACGATCAGGAATATGGATCTAACGTTCTCGTTTCGAACCGACGACTTTCGGTTCCGGAGCGACACGAACGCTCCATGATTCTCGATTATCTCGACACAGGTAAGAGACAGAGGAGAACAAGTGTATGGCCTTAAAGAGCCACGAGCACCAGGAATAAGGATCTACCGTTGTCATTTCGTTCCGTCGACATTCGGTTCCGGAGCGACACGAACGGGGACTTAGAATTTTTTCGCTCGGGCTCCGGAGCGACACGAACGGGGACTTAGAATTTTTTCGCTCGGGCTCCGGAGCGACACGATCGCTCCGTTATTCTACGTTCTCTCGGTCCACGGGCATCAGAGAGCAAAACAGCCTAATAGTTTTAGAGTGCCTGAACGATCAGGAATATGGATCTAACGTTCTCGTTTCGAACCGACGACTTTCGGTTCCGGAGCGACACGAACGCTCCATGATTCTCGATTATCTCGACACAGGTAAGAGACAGAGGAGAACAAGTGTATGGTTTTAGAGAGCCACGAGCACCAGGAATAAGGATCTACCGTTGTCATTTCGTTCCGTCGACATTCGGTTCCGGAGCGACACGAACGGGGACTTAGAATTTTTTCGCTCGGGCTCCGGAGCGACACGAACGGGGACTTAGAATTTTTTCGCTCGGGCTCCGGAGCGACACGATCGCTCCGTTATTCTACGTTCTCTCGGTCCACGGGCATCAGAGAGCAAAACAGCCTAATAGTTTTAGAGTGCCTGAACGATCAGGAATATGGATCTAACGTCCTCGTTTCGAACCGACGACTTTCGGTTCCGGAGCGACACGAACGCTCCATGATTCTCGATTATCTCGACACAGGTAAGAGACAGAGGAGAACAAGTGTATGGTTTTAGAGAGCCACGAGCACCAGGAATAAGGATCTACCGTTGTCATTTCGTTCCGTCGACATTCGGTTCCGGAGCGACACGAACGGGGACTTAGAATTTTTTCGCTCGGGCTCCGGAGCGACACGATCGCTCCGTTATTCTACGTTCTCTCGGTCCACGGGCATCAGAGAGCAAAACAGCCTAATAGTTTTAGAGTGCCTGAACGATCAGGAATATGGATCTAACGTTCTCGTTTCGAACCGACGACTTTCGGTTCCGGAGCGACACGAACGCTCCATGATTCTCGATTATCTCGACACAGGTAAGAGACAGAGGAGAACAAGTGTATGATTTTAGAGAGCCACGAGCACCAGGAATAAGGATCTACCGTTGTCATTTCGTTCCGTCGACATTCGGTTCCGGAGCGACACGAACGGGGACTTAGAATTTTTTCGCTCGGGCTCCGGAGCGACACGATCGCTCCGTTATTCTACGTTCTCTCGGTCCACGGGCATCAGAGAGCAAAACAGCCTAATAGTTTTAGAGTGCCTGAACGATCAGGAATATGGATCTAACGTTCTCGTTTCGAACCGACGACTTTCGGTTCCGGAGCGACACGAACGCTCCATGATTCTCGATTATCTCGACACAGGTAAGAGACAGAGGAGAACAAGTGTATGATTTTAGAGAGCCACGAGCACCAGGAATAAGGATCTACCGTTGTCATTTCGTTCCGTCGACATTCGGTTCCGGAGCGACACGAACGGGGACTTAGAATTTTTTCGCTCGGGCTCCGGAGCGACACGATCGCTCCGTTATTCTACGTTCTCTCGGTCCACGGGCATCAGAGAGCAAAACAGCCTAATAGTTTTAGAGTGCCTGAACGATCAGGAATATGGATCTAACGTTCTCGTTTCGAACCGACGACTTTCGGTTCCGGAGCGACACGAACGCTCCATGATTCTCGATTATCTCGACACAGGTAAGAGACAGAGGAGAACAAGTGTATGGTTTTAGAGAGCCACGAGCACCAGGAATAAGGATCTACCGTTGTCATTTCGTTCCGTCGACATTCGGTTCCGGAGCGACACGAACGGGGACTTAGAATTTTTTCGCTCGGGCTCCGGAGCGACACGAACGGGGACTTAGAATTTTTTCGCTCGGGCTCCGGAGCGACACGATCGCTCCGTTATTCTACGTTCTCTCGGTCCACGGGCATCAGAGAGCAAAACAGCCTAATAGTTTTAGAGTGCCTCAACGATCAGGAATATGGATCTAACGTTCTCGTTTCGAACCGACGACTTTCGGTTCCGGAGCGACACGAACGCTCCATGATTCTCGATTATCTCGACACAGGTAAGAGACAGAGGAGAACAAGTGTATGGTTTTAGAGAGCCACGAGCACCAGGAATAAGGATCTACCGTTGTCATTTCGTTCCGTCGACATTCGGTTCCGGAGCGACACGAACGGGGACTTAGAATTTTTTCGCTCGGGCTCCGGAGCGACACGAACGGGGACTTAGAATTTTTTCGCTCGGGCTCCGGAGCGACACGATCGCTCCGTTATTCTACGTTCTCTCGGTCCACGGGCATCAGAGAGCAAAACAGCCTAATAGTTTTAGAGTGCCTCAACGATCAGGAATATGGATCCAACGTTCTCGTTTCGAACCGACGACTTTCGGTTCCGGAGCGACACGAACGCTCCATGATTCTCGATTATCTCGACACAGGTAAGAGACAGAGGAGAACAAGTGTATGGTTTTAGAGAGCCACGAGCACCAGGAATAAGGATCTACCGTTGTCATTTCGTTCCGTCGACATTCGGTTCCGGAGCGACACGAACGGGGACTTAGAATTTTTTCGCTCGGGCTCCGGAGCGACACGAACGGGGACTTAGAATTTTTTCGCTCGGGCTCCGGAGCGACACGATCGCTCCGTTATTCTACGTTCTCTCGGTCCACGGGCATCAGAGAGCAAAACAGCCTAATAGTTTTAGAGTGCCTCAACGATCAGGAATATGGATCCAACGTTCTCGTTTCGAACCGACGACTTTCGGTTCCGGAGCGACACGAACGCTCCATGATTCTCGATTATCTCGACACAGGTAAGAGACAGAGGAGAACAAGTGTATGGTTTTAGAGAGCCACGAGCACCAGGAATAAGGATCTACCGTTGTCATTTCGTTCCGTCGACATTCGGTTCCGGAGCGACACGAACGGGGACTTGGAATTTTTTCGCTCGGGCTCCGGAGCGACACGAACGGGGACTTAGAATTTTTTCGCTCGGGCTCCGGAGCGACACGAACGGGGACTTAGAATTTTTTCGCTCGGGCTCCGGAGCGACACGATCGCTCCGTTATTCTACGTTCTCTCGGTCCACGGGCATCAGAGAGCAAAACAGACTAATAGTTTTAGAGTGCCTCAACGATCAGGAATATGGATCTAACGTTCTCGTTTCGAACCGACGACTTTCGGTTCCGGAGCGACACGAACGCTCCATGATTCTCGATTATCTCGACACAGGTAAGAGACAGAGGAGAACAAGTGTATGGTTTTAGAGAGCCACGAGCACCAGGAATAAGGATCTACCGTTGTCATTTCGTTCCGTCGACATTCGGTTCCGGAGCGACACGAACGGGGACTTAGAATTTTTTCGCTCGGGCTCCGGAGCGACACGAACGGGGACTTAGAATTTTTTCGCTCGGGCTCCGGAGCGACACGATCGCTCCGTTATTCTACGTTCTCTCGGTCCACGGGCATCAGAGAGCAAAACAGCCTAATAGTTTTAGAGTGCCTCAACGATCAGGAATATGGATCCAACGTTCTCGTTTCGAACCGACGACTTTCGGTTCCGGAGCGACACGAACGCTCCATGATTCTCGATTATCTCGACACAGGTAAGAGACAGAGGAGAACAAGTGTATGGTTTTAGAGAGCCACGAGCACCAGGAATAAGGATCTACCGTTGTCATTTCGTTCCGTCGACATTCGGTTCCGGAGCGACACGAACGGGGACTTAGAATTTTTTCGCTCGGGCTCCGGAGCGACACGAACGGGGACTTAGAATTTTTTCGCTCGGGCTCCGGAGCGACACGATCGCTCCGTTATTCTACGTTCTCTCGGTCCACGGGCATCAGAGAGCAAAACAGCCTAATAGTTTTAGAGTGCCTCAACGATCAGGAATATGGATCTAACGTTCTCGTTTCGAACCGACGACTTTCGGTTCCGGAGCGACACGAACGCTCCATGATTCTCGATTATCTCGACACAGGTAAGAGACAGAGGAGAACAAGTGTATGGTTTTAGAGAGCCACGAGCACCAGGAATAAGGATCTACCGTTGTCATTTCGTTCCGTCGACATTCGGTTCCGGAGCGACACGAACGGGGACTTAGAATTTTTTCGCTCGGGCTCCGGAGCGACACGAACGGGGACTTAGAATTTTTTCGCTCGGGCTCCGGAGCGACACGATCGCTCCGTTATTCTACGTTCTCTCGGTCCACGGGCATCAGAGAGCAAAACAGCCTAATAGTTTTAGAGTGCCTCAACGATCAGGAATATGGATCTAACGTTCTCGTTTCGAACCGACGACTTTCGGCTCCGGAGCGACACGAACGCTCCATGATTCTCGATTATCTCGACACAGGTAAGAGACAGAGGAGAACAAGTGTATGGTTTTAGAGAGCCACGAGCACCAGGAATAAGGATCTACCGTTGTCATTTCGTTCCGTCGACATTCGGTTCCGGAGCGACACGAACGGGGACTTAGAATTTTTTCGCTCGGGCTCCGGAGCGACACGAACGGGGACTTAGAATTTTTTCGCTCGGGCTCCGGAGCGACACGATCGCTCCGTTATTCTACGTTCTCTCGGTCCACGGGCATCAGAGAGCAAAACAGCCTAATAGTTTTAGAGTGCCTGAACGATCAGGAATATGGATCTAACGTTCTCGTTTCGAACCGACGACTTTCGGTTCCGGAGCGACACGAACGCTCCATGATTCTCGATTATCTCGACACAGGTAAGAGACAGAGGAGAACAAGTGTATGATTTTAGAGAGCCACGAGCACCAGGAATAAGGATCTACCGTTGTCATTTCGTTCCGTCGACATTCGGTTCCGGAGCGACACGAACGGGGACTTAGAATTTTTTCGCTCGGGCTCCGGAGCGACACGATCGCTCCGTTATTCTACGTTCTCTCGGTCCACGGGCATCAGAGAGCAAAACAGCCTAATAGTTTTAGAGTGCCTGAACGATCAGGAATATGGATCTAACGTTCTCGTTTCGAACCGACGACTTTCGGTTCCGGAGCGACACGAACGCTCCATGATTCTCGATTATCTCGACACAGGTAAGAGACAGAGGAGAACAAGTGTATGGTTTTAGAGAGCCACGAGCACCAGGAATAAGGATCTACCGTTGTCATTTCGTTCCGTCGACATTCGGTTCCGGAGCGACACGAACGGGGACTTAGAATTTTTTCGCTCGGGCTCCGGAGCGACACGAACGGGGACTTAGAATTTTTTCGCTCGGGCTCCGGAGCGACACGATCGCTCCGTTATTCTACGTTCTCTCGGTCCACGGGCATCAGAGAGCAAATCAGCCTAATAGTTTTAGAGTGCCTGAACGATCAGGAATATGGATCTAACGTTCTCGTTTCGAACCGACGACTTTCGGTTCCGGAGCGACACGAACGCTCCATGATTCTCGATTATCTCGACACAGGTAAGAGACAGAGGAGAACAAGTGTATGGTTTTAGAGAGCCACGAGCACCAGGAATAAGGATCTACCGTTGTCATTTCGTTCCGTCGACATTCGGTTCCGGAGCGACACGAACGGGGACTTAGAATTTTTTCGCTCGGGCTCCGGAGCGACACGAACGGGGACTTAGAATTTTTTCGCTCGGGCTCCGGAGCGACACGATCGCTCCGTTATTCTACGTTCTCTCGGTCCACGGGCATCAGAGAGCAAAACAGCCTAATAGTTTTAGAGTGCCTCAACGATCAGGAATATGGATCCAACGTTCTCGTTTCGAACCGACGACTTTCGGTTCCGGAGCGACACGAACGCTCCATGATTCTCGATTATCTCGACACAGGTAAGAGACAGAGGAGAACAAGTGTATGGTTTTAGAGAGCCACGAGCACCAGGAATAAGGATCTACCGTTGTCATTTCGTTCCGTCGACATTCGGTTCCGGAGCGACACGAACGGGGACTTAGAATTTTTTCGCTCGGGCTCCGGAGCGACACGAACGGGGACTTAGAATTTTTTCGCTCGGGCTCCGGAGCGACACGATCGCTCCGTTATTCTACGTTCTCTCGGTCCACGGGCATCAGAGAGCAAAACAGCCTAATAGTTTTAGAGTGCCTGAACGATCAGGAATATGGATCTAACGTTCTCGTTTCGAACCGACGACTTTCGGTTCCGGAGCGACACGAACGCTCCATGATTCTCGATTATCTCGACACAGGTAAGAGACAGAGGAGAACAAGTGTATGATTTTAGAGAGCCACGAGCACCAGGAATAAGGATCTACCGTTGTCATTTCGTTCCGTCGACATTCGGTTCCGGAGCGACACGAACGGGGACTTAGAATTTTTTCGCTCGGGCTCCGGAGCGACACGATCGCTCCGTTATTCTACGTTCTCTCGGTCCACGGGCATCAGAGAGCAAAACAGCCTAATAGTTTTAGAGTGCCTGAACGATCAGGAATATGGATCTAACGTTCTCGTTTCGAACCGACGACTTTCGGTTCCGGAGCGACACGAACGCTCCATGATTCTCGATTATCTCGACACAGGTAAGAGACAGAGGAGAACAAGTGTATGGTTTTAGAGAGCCACGAGCACCAGGAATAAGGATCTACCGTTGTCATTTCGTTCCGTCGACATTCGGTTCCGGAGCGACACGAACGGGGACTTAGAATTTTTTCGCTCGGGCTCCGGAGCGACACGAACGGGGACTTAGAATTTTTTCGCTCGGGCTCCGGAGCGACACGATCGCTCCGTTATTCTACGTTCTCTCGGTCCACGGGCATCAGAGAGCAAATCAGCCTAATAGTTTTAGAGTGCCTGAACGATCAGGAATATGGATCTAACGTTCTCGTTTCGAACCGACGACTTTCGGTTCCGGAGCGACACGAACGCTCCATGATTCTCGATTATCTCGACACAGGTAAGAGACAGAGGAGAACAAGTGTATGGTTTTAGAGAGCCACGAGCACCAGGAATAAGGATCTACCGTTGTCATTTCGTTCCGTCGACATTCGGTTCCGGAGCGACACGAACGGGGACTTAGAATTTTTTCGCTCGGGCTCCGGAGCGACACGAACGGGGACTTAGAATTTTTTCGCTCGGGCTCCGGAGCGACACGATCGCTCCGTTATTCTACGTTCTCTCGGTCCACGGGCATCAGAGAGCAAAACAGCCTAATAGTTTTAGAGTGCCTCAACGATCAGGAATATGGATCCAACGTTCTCGTTTCGAACCGACGACTTTCGGTTCCGGAGCGACACGAACGCTCCATGATTCTCGATTATCTCGACACAGGTAAGAGACAGAGGAGAACAAGTGTATGGTTTTAGAGAGCCACGAGCACCAGGAATAAGGATCTACCGTTGTCATTTCGTTCCGTCGACATTCGGTTCCGGAGCGACACGAACGGGGACTTAGAATTTTTTCGCTCGGGCTCCGGAGCGACACGAACGGGGACTTAGAATTTTTTCGCTCGGGCTCCGGAGCGACACGATCGCTCCGTTATTCTACGTTCTCTCGGTCCACGGGCATCAGAGAGCAAAACAGCCTAATAGTTTTAGAGTGCCTCAACGATCAGGAATATGGATCCAACGTTCTCGTTTCGAACCGACGACTTTCGGTTCCGGAGCGACACGAACGCTCCATGATTCTCGATTATCTCGACACAGGTAAGAGACAGAGGAGAACAAGTGTATGGTTTTAGAGAGCCACGAGCACCAGGAATAAGGATCTACCGTTGTCATTTCGTTCCGTCGACATTCGGTTCCGGAGCGACACGAACGGGGACTTGGAATTTTTTCGCTCGGGCTCCGGAGCGACACGAACGGGGACTTAGAATTTTTTCGCTCGGGCTCCGGAGCGACACGAACGGGGACTTAGAATTTTTTCGCTCGGGCTCCGGAGCGACACGATCGCTCCGTTATTCTACGTTCTCTCGGTCCACGGGCATCAGAGAGCAAAACAGACTAATAGTTTTAGAGTGCCTCAACGATCAGGAATATGGATCTAACGTTCTCGTTTCGAACCGACGACTTTCGGTTCCGGAGCGACACGAACGCTCCATGATTCTCGATTATCTCGACACAGGTAAGAGACAGAGGAGAACAAGTGTATGGTTTTAGAGAGCCACGAGCACCAGGAATAAGGATCTACCGTTGTCATTTCGTTCCGTCGACATTCGGTTCCGGAGCGACACGAACGGGGACTTAGAATTTTTTCGCTCGGGCTCCGGAGCGACACGAACGGGGACTTAGAATTTTTTCGCTCGGGCTCCGGAGCGACACGATCGCTCCGTTATTCTACGTTCTCTCGGTCCACGGGCATCAGAGAGCAAAACAGCCTAATAGTTTTAGAGTGCCTCAACGATCAGGAATATGGATCCAACGTTCTCGTTTCGAACCGACGACTTTCGGTTCCGGAGCGACACGAACGCTCCATGATTCTCGATTATCTCGACACAGGTAAGAGACAGAGGAGAACAAGTGTATGGTTTTAGAGAGCCACGAGCACCAGGAATAAGGATCTACCGTTGTCATTTCGTTCCGTCGACATTCGGTTCCGGAGCGACACGAACGGGGACTTAGAATTTTTTCGCTCGGGCTCCGGAGCGACACGAACGGGGACTTAGAATTTTTTCGCTCGGGCTCCGGAGCGACACGATCGCTCCGTTATTCTACGTTCTCTCGGTCCACGGGCATCAGAGAGCAAAACAGCCTAATAGTTTTAGAGTGCCTCAACGATCAGGAATATGGATCCAACGTTCTCGTTTCGAACCGACGACTTTCGGTTCCGGAGCGACACGAACGCTCCATGATTCTCGATTATCTCGACACAGGTAAGAGACAGAGGAGAACAAGTGTATGGTTTTAGAGAGCCACGAGCACCAGGAATAAGGATCTACCGTTGTCATTTCGTTCCGTCGACATTCGGTTCCGGAGCGACACGAACGGGGACTTAGAATTTTTTCGCTCGGGCTCCGGAGCGACACGAACGGGGACTTAGAATTTTTTCGCTCGGGCTCCGGAGCGACACGATCGCTCCGTTATTCTACGTTCTCTCGGTCCACGGGCATCAGAGAGCAAAACAGCCTAATAGTTTTAGAGTGCCTGAACGATCAGGAATATGGATCTAACGTTCTCGTTTCGAACCGACGACTTTCGGTTCCGGAGCGACACGAACGCTCCATGATTCTCGATTATCTCGACACAGGTAAGAGACAGAGGAGAACAAGTGTATGGTTTTAGAGAGCCACGAGCACCAGGAATAAGGATCTACCGTTGTCATTTCGTTCCGTCGACATTCGGTTCCGGAGCGACACGAACGGGGACTTAGAATTTTTTCGCTCGGGCTCCGGAGCGACACGAACGGGGACTTAGAATTTTTTCGCTCGGGCTCCGGAGCGACACGATCGCTCCGTTATTCTACGTTCTCTCGGTCCACGGGCATCAGAGAGCAAAACAGCCTAATAGTTTTAGAGTGCCTCAACGATCAGGAATATGGATCCAACGTTCTCGTTTCGAACCGACGACTTTCGGTTCCGGAGCGACACGAACGCTCCATGATTCTCGATTATCTCGACACAGGTAAGAGACAGAGGAGAACAAGTGTATGGTTTTAGAGAGCCACGAGCACCAGGAATAAGGATCTACCGTTGTCATTTCGTTCCGTCGACATTCGGTTCCGGAGCGACACGAACGGGGACTTAGAATTTTTTCGCTCGGGCTCCGGAGCGACACGAACGGGGACTTAGAATTTTTTCGCTCGGGCTCCGGAGCGACACGATCGCTCCGTTATTCTACGTTCTCTCGGTCCACGGGCATCAGAGAGCAAAACAGCCTAATAGTTTTAGAGTGCCTCAACGATCAGGAATATGGATCCAACGTTCTCGTTTCGAACCGACGACTTTCGGTTCCGGAGCGACACGAACGCTCCATGATTCTCGATTATCTCGACACAGGTAAGAGACAGAGGAGAACAAGTGTATGGTTTTAGAGAGCCACGAGCACCAGGAATAAGGATCTACCGTTGTCATTTCGTTCCGTCGACATTCGGTTCCGGAGCGACACGAACGGGGACTTGGAATTTTTTCGCTCGGGCTCCGGAGCGACACGAACGGGGACTTAGAATTTTTTCGCTCGGGCTCCGGAGCGACACGAACGGGGACTTAGAATTTTTTCGCTCGGGCTCCGGAGCGACACGATCGCTCCGTTATTCTACGTTCTCTCGGTCCACGGGCATCAGAGAGCAAAACAGACTAATAGTTTTAGAGTGCCTCAACGATCAGGAATATGGATCTAACGTTCTCGTTTCGAACCGACGACTTTCGGTTCCGGAGCGACACGAACGCTCCATGATTCTCGATTATCTCGACACAGGTAAGAGACAGAGGAGAACAAGTGTATGGTTTTAGAGAGCCACGAGCACCAGGAATAAGGATCTACCGTTGTCATTTCGTTCCGTCGACATTCGGTTCCGGAGCGACACGAACGGGGACTTAGAATTTTTTCGCTCGGGCTCCGGAGCGACACGAACGGGGACTTAGAATTTTTTCGCTCGGGCTCCGGAGCGACACGATCGCTCCGTTATTCTACGTTCTCTCGGTCCACGGGCATCAGAGAGCAAAACAGCCTAATAGTTTTAGAGTGCCTCAACGATCAGGAATATGGATCCAACGTTCTCGTTTCGAACCGACGACTTTCGGTTCCGGAGCGACACGAACGCTCCATGATTCTCGATTATCTCGACACAGGTAAGAGACAGAGGAGAACAAGTGTATGGTTTTAGAGAGCCACGAGCACCAGGAATAAGGATCTACCGTTGTCATTTCGTTCCGTCGACATTCGGTTCCGGAGCGACACGAACGGGGACTTAGAATTTTTTCGCTCGGGCTCCGGAGCGACACGAACGGGGACTTAGAATTTTTTCGCTCGGGCTCCGGAGCGACACGATCGCTCCGTTATTCTACGTTCTCTCGGTCCACGGGCATCAGAGAGCAAAACAGCCTAATAGTTTTAGAGTGCCTCAACGATCAGGAATATGGATCCAACGTTCTCGTTTCGAACCGACGACTTTCGGTTCCGGAGCGACACGAACGCTCCATGATTCTCGATTATCTCGACACAGGTAAGAGACAGAGGAGAACAAGTGTATGGTTTTAGAGAGCCACGAGCACCAGGAATAAGGATCTACCGTTGTCATTTCGTTCCGTCGACATTCGGTTCCGGAGCGACACGAACGGGGACTTAGAATTTTTTCGCTCGGGCTCCGGAGCGACACGAACGGGGACTTAGAATTTTTTCGCTCGGGCTCCGGAGCGACACGATCGCTCCGTTATTCTACGTTCTCTCGGTCCACGGGCATCAGAGAGCAAAACAGCCTAATAGTTTTAGAGTGCCTCAACGATCAGGAATATGGATCTAACGTTCTCGTTTCGAACCGACGACTTTCGGCTCCGGAGCGACACGAACGCTCCATGATTCTCGATTATCTCGACACAGGTAAGAGACAGAGGAGAACAAGTGTATGGTTTTAGAGAGCCACGAGCACCAGGAATAAGGATCTACCGTTGTCATTTCGTTCCGTCGACATTCGGTTCCGGAGCGACACGAACGGGGACTTAGAATTTTTTCGCTCGGGCTCCGGAGCGACACGAACGGGGACTTAGAATTTTTTCGCTCGGGCTCCGGAGCGACACGATCGCTCCGTTATTCTACGTTCTCTCGGTCCACGGGCATCAGAGAGCAAAACAGCCTAATAGTTTTAGAGTGCCTGAACGATCAGGAATATGGATCTAACGTTCTCGTTTCGAACCGACGACTTTCGGTTCCGGAGCGACACGAACGCTCCATGATTCTCGATTATCTCGACACAGGTAAGAGACAGAGGAGAACAAGTGTATGATTTTAGAGAGCCACGAGCACCAGGAATAAGGATCTACCGTTGTCATTTCGTTCCGTCGACATTCGGTTCCGGAGCGACACGAACGGGGACTTAGAATTTTTTCGCTCGGGCTCCGGAGCGACACGAACGGGGACTTAGAATTTTTTCGCTCGGGCTCCGGAGCGACACGATCGCTCCGTTATTCTACGTTCTCTCGGTCCACGGGCATCAGAGAGCAAAACAGCCTAATAGTTTTAGAGTGCCTCAACGATCAGGAATATGGATCTAACGTTCTCGTTTCGAACCGACGACTTTCGGTTCCGGAGCGACACGAACGCTCCATGATTCTCGATTATCTCGACACAGGTAAGAGACAGAGGAGAACAAGTGTATGGTTTTAGAGAGCCACGAGCACCAGGAATAAGGATCTACCGTTGTCATTTCGTTCCGTCGACATTCGGTTCCGGAGCGACACGAACGGGGACTTAGAATTTTTTCGCTCGGGCTCCGGAGCGACACGATCGCTCCGTTATTCTACGTTCTCTCGGTCCACGGGCATCAGAGAGCAAAACAGCCTAATAGTTTTAGAGTGCCTGAACGATCAGGAATATGGATCTAACGTTCTCGTTTCGAACCGACGACTTTCGGTTCCGGAGCGACACGAACGCTCCATGATTCTCGATTATCTCGACACAGGTAAGAGACAGAGGAGAACAAGTGTATGATTTTAGAGAGCCACGAGCACCAGGAATAAGGATCTACCGTTGTCATTTCGTTCCGTCGACATTCGGTTCCGGAGCGACACGAACGGGGACTTAGAATTTTTTCGCTCGGGCTCCGGAGCGACACGATCGCTCCGTTATTCTACGTTCTCTCGGTCCACGGGCATCAGAGAGCAAAACAGCCTAATAGTTTTAGAGTGCCCGAACGATCAGGAATATGGATCTAACGTTCTCGTTTCGAACCGACGACTTTCGGTTCCGGAGCGACACGAACGCTCCATGATTCTCGATTATCTCGACACAGGTAAGAGACAGAGGAGAACAAGTGTATGATTTTAGAGAGCCACGAGCACCAGGAATAAGGATCTACCGTTGTCATTTCGTTCCGTCGACATTCGGTTCCGGAGCGACACGAACGGGGACTTAGAATTTTTTCGCTCGGGCTCCGGAGCGACACGATCGCTCCGTTATTCTACGTTCTCTCGGTCCACGGGCATCAGAGAGCAAAACAGCCTAATAGTTTTAGAGTGCCTGAACGATCAGGAATATGGATCTAACGTTCTCGTTTCGAACCGACGACTTTCGGTTCCGGAGCGACACGAACGCTCCATGATTCTCGATTATCTCGACACAGGTAAGAGACAGAGGAGAACAAGTGTATGGTTTTAGAGAGCCACGAGCACCAGGAATAAGGATCTACCGTTGTCATTTCGTTCCGTCGACATTCGGTTCCGGAGCGACACGAACGGGGACTTAGAATTTTTTCGCTCGGGCTCCGGAGCGACACGAACGGGGACTTAGAATTTTTTCGCTCGGGCTCCGGAGCGACACGATCGCTCCGTTATTCTACGTTCTCTCGGTCCACGGGCATCAGAGAGCAAAACAGCCTAATAGTTTTAGAGTGCCTGAACGATCAGGAATATGGATCTAACGTTCTCGTTTCGAACCGACGACTTTCGGTTCCGGAGCGACACGAACGCTCCATGATTCTCGATTATCTCGACACGGGTAAGAGACAGAGGAGAACAAGTGTATGGTTTAGGAGAGCCACGAGCACCAGGAATAAGGATCTACCGTTGTCATTTCGTTCCGTCGACATTCGGTTCCGGAGCGACACGAACGGGGACTTAGAATTTTTTCGCTCGGGCTCCGGAGCGACACGAACGGGGACTTAGAATTTTTTCGCTCGGGCTCCGGAGCGACACGATCGCTCCGTTATTCTACGTTCTCTCGGTCACGGGCATCAGAGAGCAAAACAGCCTAATAGTTTTAGAGTGCCTGAACGATCAGGAATATGGATCTAACGTTCTCATTTCGAACCGACGACTTTCGGTTCCGGAGCGACACGAACGCTCCATGATTCTCGATTATCTCGACACATGTAAGAGACAGAGGAGAACAAGTGTACGGTTTTAGAGAGCCACGAGCACCAGGAATAAGGATCTACCGTTGTCATTTCGTTCCGTCGACATTCGGTTCCGGAGCGACACGAACGGGGACTTAGAATTTTTTCGCTCGGGCTCCGGAGCGACACGAACGGGGACTTAGAATTTTTTCGCTCGGGCTCCGGAGCGACACGATCGCTCCGTTATTCTACGTTCTCTCGGTCCACGGGCATCAGAGAGCAAAACAGCCTAATAGTTTTAGAGTGCCTGAACGATCAGGAATATGGATCTAACGTTCTCGTTTCGACTGGCGACTTTCGGTTCCGGAGCGACACGAACGCTCCATGATTCTCGATTATCTCGACACAGGTAAGAGACAGAGGAGAACAAGTGTATGGTTTTAGAGAGCCACGAGCACCAGGAATAAGGATCTACCGTTGTCATTTCGTTCCGTCGACAATCGGTTCCGGAGCGACACGAACGGGGACTTAGAATTTTTCGCTCGGGCTCCGGAGCGACACGAACGGGGACTTAGAATTTTTTCGCTCGGGCTCCGGAGCGACACGATCGCTCCGTTATTCTACGTTCTCTCGGTCCACGGGCATCAGAGAGCAAAACAGCCTAATAGTTTTAGAGTGCCTGAACGATCAGGAATATGGATCTAACGTTCTCGTTTCGAACCGACGACTTTCGGTTCCGGAGCGACACGAACGCTCCATGATTCTCGATTATCTCGACACAGGTAAGAGATAGAGGAGAACAAGTGTATGGTTTTAGAGAGCCACGAGCACCAGGAATAAGGATCTACCGTTGTCATTTCGTTCCGTCGACATTCGGTTCCGGAGCGACACGAACGGGGACTTAGAATTTTTTCGCTCGGGCTCCGGAGCGACACGATCGCTCCGTTATTCTACGTTCTCTCGGTCCACGGGCATCAGAGAGCAAATCAGCCTAATAGTTTTAGAGTGCCTGAACGATCAGGAATATGGATCTAACGTCCTCGTTTCGAACCGACGACTTTCGGTTCCGGAGCGACACGAACGCTCCATGATTCTCGATTATCTCGACACAGGTAAGAGACAGAGGAGAACAAGTGTATGGTTTTAGAGAGCCACGAGCACCAGGAATAAGGATCTACCGTTGTCATTTCGTTCCGTCGACATTCGGTTCCGGAGCGACACGAACGGGGACTTAGAATTTTTTCGCTCGGGCTCCGGAGCGACACGATCGCTCCGTTATTCTACGTTCTCTCGGTCCACGGGCATCAGAGAGCAAAACAGCCTAATAGTTTTAGAGTGCCTGAACGATCAGGAATATGGATCTAACGTTCTCGTTTCGAACCGACGACTTTCGGTTCCGGAGCGACACGAACGCTCCATGATTCTCGATTATCTCGACACAGGTAAGAGACAGAGGAGAACAAGTGTATGATTTTAGAGAGCCACGAGCACCAGGAATAAGGATCTACCGTTGTCATTTCGTTCCGTCGACATTCGGTTCCGGAGCGACACGAACGGGGACTTAGAATTTTTTCGCTCGGGCTCCGGAGCGACACGATCGCTCCGTTATTCTACGTTCTCTCGGTCCACGGGCATCAGAGAGCAAAACAGCCTAATAGTTTTAGAGTGCCCGAACGATCAGGAATATGGATCTAACGTTCTCGTTTCGAACCGACGACTTTCGGTTCCGGAGCGACACGAACGCTCCATGATTCTCGATTATCTCGACACAGGTAAGAGACAGAGGAGAACAAGTGTATGATTTTAGAGAGCCACGAGCACCAGGAATAAGGATCTACCGTTGTCATTTCGTTCCGTCGACATTCGGTTCCGGAGCGACACGAACGGGGACTTAGAATTTTTTCGCTCGGGCTCCGGAGCGACACGATCGCTCCGTTATTCTACGTTCTCTCGGTCCACGGGCATCAGAGAGCAAAACAGCCTAATAGTTTTAGAGTGCCTGAACGATCAGGAATATGGATCTAACGTTCTCGTTTCGAACCGACGACTTTCGGTTCCGGAGCGACACGAACGCTCCATGATTCTCGATTATCTCGACACAGGTAAGAGACAGAGGAGAACAAGTGTATGGTTTTAGAGAGCCACGAGCACCAGGAATAAGGATCTACCGTTGTCATTTCGTTCCGTCGACATTCGGTTCCGGAGCGACACGAACGGGGACTTAGAATTTTTTCGCTCGGGCTCCGGAGCGACACGAACGGGGACTTAGAATTTTTTCGCTCGGGCTCCGGAGCGACACGATCGCTCCGTTATTCTACGTTCTCTCGGTCCACGGGCATCAGAGAGCAAAACAGCCTAATAGTTTTAGAGTGCCTGAACGATCAGGAATATGGATCTAACGTTCTCGTTTCGAACCGACGACTTTCGGTTCCGGAGCGACACGAACGCTCCATGATTCTCGATTATCTCGACACGGGTAAGAGACAGAGGAGAACAAGTGTATGGTTTAGGAGAGCCACGAGCACCAGGAATAAGGATCTACCGTTGTCATTTCGTTCCGTCGACATTCGGTTCCGGAGCGACACGAACGGGGACTTAGAATTTTTTCGCTCGGGCTCCGGAGCGACACGAACGGGGACTTAGAATTTTTTCGCTCGGGCTCCGGAGCGACACGATCGCTCCGTTATTCTACGTTCTCTCGGTCACGGGCATCAGAGAGCAAAACAGCCTAATAGTTTTAGAGTGCCTGAACGATCAGGAATATGGATCTAACGTTCTCATTTCGAACCGACGACTTTCGGTTCCGGAGCGACACGAACGCTCCATGATTCTCGATTATCTCGACACATGTAAGAGACAGAGGAGAACAAGTGTACGGTTTTAGAGAGCCACGAGCACCAGGAATAAGGATCTACCGTTGTCATTTCGTTCCGTCGACATTCGGTTCCGGAGCGACACGAACGGGGACTTAGAATTTTTTCGCTCGGGCTCCGGAGCGACACGAACGGGGACTTAGAATTTTTTCGCTCGGGCTCCGGAGCGACACGATCGCTCCGTTATTCTACGTTCTCTCGGTCCACGGGCATCAGAGAGCAAAACAGCCTAATAGTTTTAGAGTGCCTGAACGATCAGGAATATGGATCTAACGTTCTCGTTTCGACTGGCGACTTTCGGTTCCGGAGCGACACGAACGCTCCATGATTCTCGATTATCTCGACACAGGTAAGAGACAGAGGAGAACAAGTGTATGGTTTTAGAGAGCCACGAGCACCAGGAATAAGGATCTACCGTTGTCATTTCGTTCCGTCGACAATCGGTTCCGGAGCGACACGAACGGGGACTTAGAATTTTTCGCTCGGGCTCCGGAGCGACACGAACGGGGACTTAGAATTTTTTCGCTCGGGCTCCGGAGCGACACGATCGCTCCGTTATTCTACGTTCTCTCGGTCCACGGGCATCAGAGAGCAAAACAGCCTAATAGTTTTAGAGTGCCTGAACGATCAGGAATATGGATCTAACGTTCTCGTTTCGAACCGACGACTTTCGGTTCCGGAGCGACACGAACGCTCCATGATTCTCGATTATCTCGACACAGGTAAGAGATAGAGGAGAACAAGTGTATGGTTTTAGAGAGCCACGAGCACCAGGAATAAGGATCTACCGTTGTCATTTCGTTCCGTCGACATTCGGTTCCGGAGCGACACGAACGGGGACTTAGAATTTTTTCGCTCGGGCTCCGGAGCGACACGAACGGGGACTTAGAATTTTTTCGCTCGGGCTCCGGAGCGACACGATCGCTCCGTTATTCTACGTTCTCTCGGTCCACGGGCATCAGAGAGCAAAACAGCCTAATAGTTTTAGAGTGCCTGAACGATCAGGAATATGGATCTAACGTTCTCGTTTCGAACCGACGACTTTCGGTTCCGGAGCGCCACGAACGCTCCATGATTCTCGATTATCTCGACACAGGTAAGAGACAGAGGAGAACAAGTGTATGGTTTTAGAGAGCCACGAGCACCAGGAATAAGGATCTACCGTTGTCATTTCGTTCCGTCGACAATCGGTTCCGGAGCGACACGAACGGGGACTTAGAATTTTTTCGCTCGGGCTCCGGAGCGACACGAACGGGGACTTAGAATTTTTTCGCTCGGGCTCCGGAGCGACACGATCGCTCCGTTATTCTACGTTCTCTCGGTCCACGGGCATCAGAGAGCAAACCAGCCTAATAGTCTTAGAGTGCCTGAACGATCAGGAATATGGATCTAACCTTCTCGTTTCGAACCGACGACTTTCGGTTCCGGAGCGACACGAACGCTCCATGATTCTCGATTATCTCGACACAGGTAAGAGACAGAGGAGAACAAGTGTATGATTTTAGAGAGCCACGAGCACCAGGAATAAGGATCTACCGTTGTCATTTCGTTCCGTCGACATTCGGTTCCGGAGCGACACGAACGGGGACTTAGAATTTTTTCGCTCGGGCTCCGGAGCGACACGAACGGGGACTTAGAATTTTTTCGCTCGGGCTCCGGAGCGACACGATGGCTCCGTTATTCTACGTTCTCTCGGTCCACGGGCATCAGAGAGCAAAACAGCCTAATAGTTTTAGAGTGCCTGAACGATCAGGAATATGGATCTAACGTTCTCGTTTCGAACCGACGACTTTCGGTTCCGGAGCGACACGAACGCTCCATGATTCTCGATTATCTCAACACAGGTAAGAGACAGAGGAGAACAAGTGTATGGTTTTAGAGAGCCACGAGCACCAGGAATAAGGATCTACCGTTGTCATTTCGTTCCGTCGACATTCGGTTCCGGAGCGACACGAACGGGGACTTAGAATTTTTTCGCTCGGGCTCCGGAGCGACACGAACGGGGACTTAGAATTTTTTCGCTCGGGCTCCGGAGCGACACGATCGCTCCGTTATTCTACGTTCTCTCGGTCCACGGGCATCAGAGAGCAAAACAGTCTAATAGTTTTAGAGTGCCTGAACGATCAGGAATATGGATCTAACGTTCTCGTTTCGAACCGACGACTTTCGGTTCCGGAGCGACACGAACGCTCCATGATTCTCGATTATCTCGACACAGGTAAGAGACAGAGGAGAACAAGCGTATGGTTTTAGAGAGCCACGAGCACCAGGAATAAGGATCTACCGTTGTCATTTCGTTCCGTCGACATTCGGTTCCGGAGCGACACGAACGGGGATTTAGAATTTTTTCGCTCGGGCTCCGGAGCGACACGAACGGGGACTTAGAATTTTTTCGCTCGGGCTCCGGAGCGACACGATCGCTCCGTTATTCTACGTTCTCTCGGTCCACGGGCATCAGAGAGCAAAACAGCCTAATAGTTTTAGAGTGCCTGAACGATCAGGAATATGGATCTAACGTTCTCGTTTCGAACCGACGACTTTCGGTTCCGGAGCGACACGAACGCTCCATGATTCTCGATTATCTCGACACAGGTAAGAGACAGAGGAGAACAAGTGTATGGTTTTAGAGAGCCACGAGCACCAGGAATAAGGATCTACCGTTGTCATTTCGTTCCGTCGACATTCGGTTCCGGAGCGACACGAACGGGGACTTAGAATTTTTTCGCTCGGGCTCCGGAGCGACACGAACGGGGACTTAGAATTTTTTCGCTCGGGCTCCGGAGCGACACGATCGCTCCGTTATTCTACGTTCTCTCGGTCCACGGGCATCAGAGAGCAAAACAGCCTAATAGTTTTAGAGTGCCTGAACGATCAGGAATATGGATCTAACGTTCTCGTTTCGAACCGACGACTTTCGGTTCCGGAGCGACACGAACGCTCCATGATTCTCGATTATCTCGACACAGGTAAGAGACAGAGGAGAACAAGTGTATGGTTTTAGAGAGCCACGAGCACCAGGAATAAGGATCTACCGTTGTCATTTCGTTCCGTCGACATTCGGTTCCGGAGCGACACGAACGGGGACTTAGAATTTTTTCGCTCGGGCTCCGGAGCGACACGAACGGGGACTTAGAATTTTTTCGCTCGGGCTCCGGAGCGACACGATCGCTCCGTTATTCTACGTTCTCTCGGTCCACGGGCATCAGAGAGCAAAACAGCCTAATAGTTTTAGAGTGCCTGAACGATCAGGAATATGGATCTAACGTTCTCGTTTCGAACCGACGACTTTCGGTTCCGGAGCGACACGAACGCTCCATGATTCTCGATTATCTCGACACAGGTAAGAGACAGAGGAGAACAAGTGTATGGTTTTAGAGAGCCACGAGCACCAGGAATAAGGATCTACCGTTGTCATTTCGTTCCGTCGACATTCGGTTCCGGAGCGACACGAACGGGGACTTAGAATTTTTTCGCTCGGGCTCCGGAGCGACACGAACGGGGACTTAGAATTTTTTCGCTCGGGCTCCGGAGCGACACGATCGCTCCGTTATTCTACGTTCTCTCGGTCCACGGGCATCAGAGAGCAAAACAGCCTAATAGTTTTAGAGTGCCTGAACGATCAGGAATATGGATCTAACGTTCTCGTTTCGAACCGACGACTTTCGGTTCCGGAGCGACACGAACGCTCCATGATTCTCGATTATCTCGACACAGGTAAGAGACAGAGGAGAACAAGTGTATGATTTTAGAGAGCCACGAGCACCAGGAATAAGGATCTACCGTTGTCATTTCGTTCCGTCGACATTCGGTTCCGGAGCGACACGAACGGGGACTTAGAATTTTTTCGCTCGGGCTCCGGAGCGACACGAACGGGGACTTAGAATTTTTTCGCTCGGGCTCCGGAGCGACACGATCGCTCCGTTATTCTACGTTCTCTCGGTCCACGGGCATCAGAGAGCAAAACAGCCTAATAGTTTTAGAGTGCCTGAACGATCAGGAATATGGATCTATCGTTCTCGTTTCGAACCGACGACTTTCGGTTCCGGAGCGACACGAACGCTCCATGATTCTCGATTATCTCGACACAGGTAAGAGACAGAGGAGAACAAGTGTATGGTTTTAGAGAGCCACGAGCACCAGGAATAAGGATCTACCGTTGTCATTTCGTTCCGTCGACATTCGGTTCCGGAGCGACACGAACGGGGACTTAGAATTTTTTCGCTCGGGCTCCGGAGCGACACGAACGGGGACTTAGAATTTTTTCGCTCGGGCTCCGGAGCGACACGATCGCTCCGTTATTCTACGTTCTCTCGGTCCACGGGCATCAGAGAGCAAAACAGCCTAATAGTTTTAGAGTGCCTGAACGATCAGGAATATGGATCTAACGTTCTCGTTTCGAACCGACGACTTTCGGTTCCGGAGCGACACGAACGCTCCATGATTCTCGATTATCTCGACACAGGTAAGAGACAGAGGAGAACAAGTGTATGGTTTTAGAGAGCCACGAGCACCAGGAATAAGGATCTACCGTTGTCATTTCGTTCCGTCGACAATCGGTTCCGGAGCGACACGAACGGGGACTTAGAATTTTTTCGCTCGGGCTCCGGAGCGACACGAACGGGGACTTAGAATTTTTTCGCTCGGGCTCCGGAGCGACACGATCGCTCCGTTATTCTACGTTCTCTCGGTCCACGGGCATCAGAGAGCAAACCAGCCTAATAGTCTTAGAGTGCCTGAACGATCAGGAATATGGATCTAACCTTCTCGTTTCGAACCGACGACTTTCGGTTCCGGAGCGACACGAACGCTCCATGATTCTCGATTATCTCGACACAGGTAAGAGACAGAGGAGAACAAGTGTATGATTTTAGAGAGCCACGAGCACCAGGAATAAGGATCTACCGTTGTCATTTCGTTCCGTGGACATTCGGTTCCGGAGCGACACGAACGGGGACTTAGAATTTTTTCGCTCGGGCTCCGGAGCGACACGAACGGGGACTTAGAATTTTTTCGCTCGGGCTCCGGAGCGACACGATCGCTCCGTTATTCTACGTTCTCTCGGTCCACGGGCATCAGAGAGCAAAACAGCCTAATAGTTTTAGAGTGCCTGAACGATCAGGAATATGGATCTAACGTTCTCGTTTCGAACCGACGACTTTCGGTTCCGGAGCGACACGAACGCTCCATGATTCTCGATTATCGCGACACAGGTAAGAGACAGAGGAGAACAAGTGTATGGTTTTAGAGAGCCACGAGCACCAGGAATAAGGATCTACCGTTGTCATTTCGTTCCGTCGACATTCGGTTCCGGAGCGACACGAACGGGGACTTAGAATTTTTTCGCTCGGGCTCCGGAGCGACACGAACGGGGACTTAGAATTTTTTCGCTCGGGCTCCGGAGCGACACGATCGCTCCGTTATTCTACGTTCTCTCGGTCCACGGGCATCAGAGAGCAAAACAGCCTAATAGTTTTAGAGTGCCTGAACGATCAGGAATATGGATCTAACGTTCTCGTTTCGAACCGACGACTTTCGGTTCCGGAGCGACACGAACGCTCCATGATTCTCGATTATCTCGACACAGGTAAGAGACAGAGGAGAACAAGTGTATGATTTTAGAGAGCCACGAGCACCAGGAATAAGGATCTACCGTTGTCATTTCGTTCCGTCGACATTCGGTTCCGGAGCGACACGAACGGGGACTTAGAATTTTTTCGCTCGGGCTCCGGAGCGACACGAACGGGGACTTAGAATTTTTTCGCTCGGGCTCCGGAGCGACACGATCGCTCCGTTATTCTACGTTCTCTCGGTCCACGGGCATCAGAGAGCAAAACAGCCTAATAGTTTTAGAGTGCCTGAACGATCAGGAATATGGATCTAACGTTCTCGTTTCGAACCGACGACTTTCGGTTCCGGAGCGACACGAACGCTCCATGATTCTCGATTATCTCGACACAGGTAAGAGACAGAGGAGAACAAGTGTATGGTTTTAGAGAGCCACGAGCACCAGGAATAAGGATCTACCGTTGTCATTTCGTTCCGTCGACATTCGGTTCCGGAGCGACACGAACGGGGACTTAGAATTTTTTCGCTCGGGCTCCGGAGCGACACGAACGGGGACTTAGAATTTTTTCGCTCGGGCTCCGGAGCGACACGATCGCTCCGTTATTCTACGTTCTCTCGGTCCACGGGCATCAGAGAGCAAAACAGCCTAATAGTTTTAGAGTGCCTGAACGATCAGGAATATGGATCTAACGTTCTCGTTTCGAACCGACGACTTTCGGTTCCGGAGCGACACGAACGCTCCATGATTCTCGATTATCTCGACACAGGTAAGAGACAGAGGAGAACAAGTGTATGATTTTAGAGAGCCACGAGCACCAGGAATAAGGATCTACCGTTGTCATTTCGTTCCGTCGACATTCGGTTCCGGAGCGACACGAACGGGGACTTAGAATTTTTTCGCTCGGGCTCCGGAGCGACACGAACGGGGACTTAGAATTTTTTCGCTCGGGCTCCGGAGCGACACGATCGCTCCGTTATTCTACGTTCTCTCGGTCCACGGGCATCAGAGAGCAAAACAGCCTAATAGTTTTAGAGTGCCTGAACGATCAGGAATATGGATCTAACGTTCTCGTTTCGAACCGACGACTTTCGGTTCCGGAGCGACACGAACGCTCCATGATTCTCGATTATCTCGACACAGGTAAGAGACAGAGGAGAACAAGTGTATGGTTTTAGAGAGCCACGAGCACCAGGAATAAGGATCTACCGTTGTCATTTCGTTCCGTCGACATTCGGTTCCGGAGCGACACGAACGGGGACTTAGAATTTTTTCGCTCGGGCTCCGGAGCGACACGAACGGGGACTTAGAATTTTTTCGCTCGGGCTCCGGAGCGACACGATCGCTCCGTTATTCTACGTTCTCTCGGTCCACGGGCATCAGAGAGCAAAACAGCCTAATAGTTTTAGAGTGCCTGAACGATCAGGAATATGGATCTAACGTCCTCGTTTCGAACCGACGACTTTCGGTTCCGGAGCGACACGAACGCTCCATGATTCTCGATTATCTCGACACAGGTAAGAGACAGAGGAGAACAAGTGTATGGTTTTAGAGAGCCACGAGCACCAGGAATAAGGATCTACCGTTGTCATTTCGTTCCGTCGACAATCGGTTCCGGAGCGACACGAACGGGGACTTAGAATTTTTTCGCTCGGGCTCCGGAGCGACACGAACGGGGACTTAGAATTTTTTCGCTCGGGCTCCGGAGCGACACGATCGCTCCGTTATTCTACGTTCTCTCGGTCCACGGGCATCAGAGAGCAAACCAGCCTAATAGTCTTAGAGTGCCTGAACGATCAGGAATATGGATCTAACCTTCTCGTTTCGAACCGACGACTTTCGGTTCCGGAGCGACACGAACGCTCCATGATTCTCGATTATCTCGACACAGGTAAGAGACAGAGGAGAACAAGTGTATGATTTTAGAGAGCCACGAGCACCAGGAATAAGGATCTACCGTTGTCATTTCGTTCCGTGGACATTCGGTTCCGGAGCGACACGAACGGGGACTTAGAATTTTTTCGCTCGGGCTCCGGAGCGACACGAACGGGGACTTAGAATTTTTTCGCTCGGGCTCCGGAGCGACACGATCGCTCCGTTATTCTACGTTCTCTCGGTCCACGGGCATCAGAGAGCAAAACAGCCTAATAGTTTTAGAGTGCCTGAACGATCAGGAATATGGATCTAACGTTCTCGTTTCGAACCGACGACTTTCGGTTCCGGAGGGACACTAACGCTCCATGATTCTCGATTATCTCGACACAGGTAAGAGGCAGAGGAGAACAAGTGTATGGTTTTAGAGAGCCACGAGCACCAGGAATAAGGATCTACCGTTGTCATTTCGTTCCGTCGACATTCGGTTCCGGAGCGACACGAACGGGGACTTAGAATTTTTTCGCTCGGGCTCCGGAGCGACACGAACGGGGACTTAGAATTTTTTCGCTCGGGCTCCGGAGCGACACGATCGCTCCGTTATTCTACGTTCTCTCGGTCCACGGGCATCAGAGAGCAAAACAGCCTAATAGTTTTAGAGTGCCTGAACGATCAGGAATATGGATCTAACGTTCTCGTTTCGAACCGACGACTTTCGGTTCCGGAGCGACACGAACGCTCCATGATTCTCGATTATCTCGACACAGGTAAGAGACAGAGGAGAACAAGTGTATGGTTTTAGAGAGCCACGAGCACCAGGAATAAGGATCTACCGTTGTCATTTCGTTCCGTCGACATTCGGTTCCGGAGCGACACGAACGGGGACTTAGAATTTTTTCGCTCGGGCTCCGGAGCGACACGAACGGGGACTTAGAATTTTTTCGCTCGGGCTCCGGAGCGACACGATCGCTCCGTTATTCTACGTTCTCTCGGTCCACGGGCATCAGAGAGCAAAACAGCCTAATAGTTTTAGAGTGCCTGAACGATCAGGAATATGGATCTAACGTTCTCGTTTCGAACCGACGACTTTCGGTTCCGGAGCGACACGAACGCTCCATGATTCTCGATTATCTCGACACAGGTAAGAGACAGAGGAGAACAAGTGTATGATTTTAGAGAGCCACGAGCACCAGGAATAAGGATCTACCGTTGTCATTTCGTTCCGTCGACATTCGGTTCCGGAGCGACACGAACGGGGACTTAGAATTTTTTCGCTCGGGCTCCGGAGCGACACGAACGGGGACTTAGAATTTTTTCGCTCGGGCTCCGGAGCGACACGATCGCTCCGTTATTCTACGTTCTCTCGGTCCACGGGCATCAGAGAGCAAAACAGCCTAATAGTTTTAGAGTGCCTGAACGATCAGGAATATGGATCTAACGTTCTCGTTTCGAACCGACGACTTTCGGTTCCGGAGCGACACGAACGCTCCATGATTCTCGATTATCTCGACACAGGTAAGAGACAGAGGAGAACAAGTGTATGGTTTTAGAGAGCCACGAGCACCAGGAATAAGGATCTACCGTTGTCATTTCGTTCCGTCGACATTCGGTTCCGGAGCGACACGAACGGGGACTTAGAATTTTTTCGCTCGGGCTCCGGAGCGACACGAACGGGGACTTAGAATTTTTTCGCTCGGGCTCCGGAGCGACACGATCGCTCCGTTATTCTACGTTCTCTCGGTCCACGGGCATCAGAGAGCAAAACAGCCTAATAGTTTTAGAGTGCCTGAACGATCAGGAATATGGATCTAACGTCCTCGTTTCGAACCGACGACTTTCGGTTCCGGAGCGACACGAACGCTCCATGATTCTCGATTATCTCGACACAGGTAAGAGACAGAGGAGAACAAGTGTATGGTTTTAGAGAGCCACGAGCACCAGGAATAAGGATCTACCGTTGTCATTTCGTTCCGTCGACATTCGGTTCCGGAGCGACACGAACGGGGACTTAGAATTTTTTCGCTCGGGCTCCGGAGCGACACGAACGTGGACTTAGAATTTTTTCGCTCGGGCTCCGGAGCGACACGATCGCTCCGTTATTCTACGTTCTCTCGGTCCACGGGCATCAGAGAGCAAAACAGCCTAATAGTTTTAGAGTGCCTGAACGATCAGGAATATGGATCTAACGTCCTCGTTTCGAACCGACGACTTTCGGTTCCGGAGCGACACGAACGCTCCATGATTCTCGATTATCTCGACACAGGTAAGAGACAGAGGAGAACAAGTGTATGGTTTTAGAGAGTCACGAGCACCAGGAATAAGGATCTACCGTTGTCATTTCGTTCCGTCGACATTCGGTTCCGGAGCGACACGAACGGGGACTTAGAATTTTTTCGCTCGGGCTCCGGAGCGACACGAACGGGGACTTAGAATTTTTTCGCTCGGGCTCCGGAGCGACACGATCGCTCCGTTATTCTACGTTCTCTCGGTCCACGGGCATCAGAGAGCAAAACAGCCTAATAGTTTTAGAGTGCCTGAACGATCAGGAATATGGATCTAACGTCCTCGTTTCGAACCGACGACTTTCGGTTCCGGAGCGACACGAACGCTCCATGATTCTCGATTATCTCGACACAGGTAAGAGACAGAGGAGAACAAGTGTATGGTTTTAGAGAGCCACGAGCACCAGGAATAAGGATCTACCGTTGTCATTTCGTTCCGTCGACATTCGGTTCCGGAGCGACACGAACGGGGACTTAGAATTTTTTCGCTCGGGCTCCGGAGCGACACGAACGGGGACTTAGAATTTTTTCGCTCGGGCTCCGGATCGACACGATCGCTCCGTTATTCTACGTTCTCTCGGTCCACGGGCATCAGAGAGCAAAACAGCCTAATAGTTTTAGAGTGCCTGAACGATCAGGAATATGGATCTAACGTCCTCGTTTCGAACCGACGACTTTCGGTTCCGGAGCGACACGAACGCTCCATGATTCTCGATTATCTCGACACAGGTAAGAGACAGAGGAGAACAAGTGTATGGTTTTAGAGAGTCACGAGCACCAGGAATAAGGATCTACCGTTGTCATTTCGTTCCGTCGACATTCGGTTCCGGAGCGACACGAACGGGGACTTAGAATTTTTTCGCTCGGGCTCCGGAGCGACACGAACGGGGACTTAGAATTTTTTCGCTCGGGCTCCGGAGCGACACGATCGCTCCGTTATTCTACGTTCTCTCGGTCCACGGGCATCAGAGAGCAAAACAGCCTAATAGTTTTAGAGTGCCTGAACGATCAGGAATATGGATCTAACGTTCTCGTTTCGAACCGACGACTTTCGGTTCCGGAGCGACACGAACGCTACATGATTCTCGATTATCTCGACACAGGTAAGAGACAGAGGAGAACAAGTGTATGGTTTTAGAGAGCCACGAGCACCAGGAATAAGGATCTACCGTTGTCATTTCGTTCCGTCGACATTCGGTTCCGGAGCGACACGAACGGGGACTTAGAATTTTTTCGCTCGGGCTCCGGAGCGACACGAACGGGGACTTAGAATTTTTTCGCTCGGGCTCCGGAGCGACACGATCGCTCCGTTATTCTACGTTCTCTCGGTCCACGGGCATCAGAGAGCAAAACAGCCTAATAGTTTTAGAGTGCCTGAACGATCAGGAATATGGATCTAACGTTCTCGTTTCGAACCGACGACTTTCGGTTCCGGAGCCACACGAACGCTCCATGATTCTCGATTATCTCGACACAGGTAAGAGACAGAGGAGAACAAGTGTATGGTTTTAGAGAGCCACGAGCACCAGGAATAAGGATCTACCGTTGTCATTTCGTTCCGTCGACATTCGGTTCCGGAGCGACACGAACGGGGACTTAGAATTTTTTCGCTCGGGCTCCGGAGCGACACGAACGGGGACTTAGAATTTTTTCGCTCGGGCTCCGGAGCGACACGATCGCTCCGTTATTCTACGTTCTCTCGGTCCACGGGCATCAGAGAGCAAAACAGCCTAATAGTTTTAGAGTGCCTGAACGATCAGGAATATGGATCTAACGTTCTCGTTTCGAACCGACGACTTTCGGTTCCGGAGCGACACGAACGCTCCATGATTCTCGATTATCTCGACACAGGTAAGAGACAGAGGAGAACAAGTGTATGGTTTTAGAGAGCCACGAGCACCAGGAATAAGGATCTACCGTTGTCATTTCGTTCCGTCGACATTCGGTTCCGGAGCGACACGAACGGGGACTTAGAATTTTTTCGCTCGGGCTCCGGAGCGACACGATCGCTCCGTTATTCTACGTTCTCTCGGTCCACGGGCATCAGAGAGCAAAACAGCCTAATAGTTTTAGAGTGCCTGAACGATCAGGAATATGGATCTAACGTTCTCGTTTCGAACCGACGACTTTCGGTTCCGGAGCGACACGAACGCTCCATGATTCTCGATTATCTCGACACAGGTAAGAGACAGAGGAGAACAAGTGTATGGTTTTAGAGAGCCACGAGCACCAGGAATAAGGATCTACCGTTGTCATTTCGTTCCGTCGACATTCGGTTCCGGAGCGACACGAACGGGGACTTAGAATTTTTTCGCTCGGGCTCCGGAGCGACACGAACGGGGACTTGGAATTTTTTCGCTCGGGCTCCGGAGCGACACGATCGCTCCGTTATTCTACGTTCTCTCGGTCCACGGGCATCAGAGAGCAAAACAGCCTAATAGTTTTAGAGTGCCTGAACGATCAGGAATATGGATCTAACGTTCTCGTTTCGAACCGACGACTTTCGGTTCCGGAGGGACACTAACGCTCCATGATTCTCGATTATCTCGACACAGGTAAGAGGCAGAGGAGAACAAGTGTATGGTTTTAGAGAGCCACGAGCACCAGGAATAAGGATCTACCGTTGTCATTTCGTTCCGTCGACATTCGGTTCCGGAGCGACATGAACGGGGACTTAGAATTTTTTCGCTCGGGCTCCGGAGCGACACGAACGGGGACTTAGAATTTTTTCGCTCGGGCTCCGGAGCGACACGATCGCTCCGTTATTCTACGTTCTCTCGGTCCACGGGCATCAGAGAGCAAAACAGCCTAATAGTTTTAGAGTGCCTGAACGATCAGGAATATGGATCTAACGTTCTCGTTTCGAACCGACGACTTTCGGTTCCGGAGCGACACGAACGCTCCATGATTCTCGATTATCTCGACACAGGTAAGAGACAGAGGAGAACAAGTGTATGGTTTTAGAGAGCCACGAGCACCAGGAATAAGGATCTACCGTTGTCATTTCGTTCCGTCGACATTCGGTTCCGGAGCGACACGAACGGGGACTTAGAATTTTTTCGCTCGGGCTCCGGAGCGACACGAACGGGGACTTAGAATTTTTTCGCTCGGGCTCCGGAGCGACACGATCGCTCCGTTATTCTACGTTCTCTCGGTCCACGGGCATCAGAGAGCAAAACAGCCTAATAGTTTTAGAGTGCCTGAACGATCAGGAATATGGATCTAACGTTCTCGTTTCGAACCGACGACTTTCGGTTCCGGAGCGACACGAACGCTCCATGATTCTCGATTATCTCGACACAGGTAAGAGACAGAGGAGAACAAGTGTATGATTTTAGAGAGCCACGAGCACCAGGAATAAGGATCTACCGTTGTCATTTCGTTCCGTCGACATTCGGTTCCGGAGCGACACGAACGGGGACTTAGAATTTTTTCGCTCGGGCTCCGGAGCGACACGAACGGGGACTTAGAATTTTTTCGCTCGGGCTCCGGAGCGACACGATCGCTCCGTTATTCTACGTTCTCTCGGTCCACGGGCATCAGAGAGCAAAACAGCCTAATAGTTTTAGAGTGCCTGAACGATCAGGAATATGGATCTAACGTTCTCGTTTCGAACCGACGACTTTCGGTTCCGGAGCGACACGAACGCTCCATGATTCTCGATTATCTCGACACAGGTAAGAGACAGAGGAGAACAAGTGTATGGTTTTAGAGAGCCACGAGCACCAGGAATAAGGATCTACCGTTGTCATTTCGTTCCGTCGACATTCGGTTCCGGAGCGACACGAACGGGGACTTAGAATTTTTTCGCTCGGGCTCCGGAGCGACACGAACGGGGACTTAGAATTTTTTCGCTCGGTCTCCGGAGCGACACGATCGCTCCGTTATTCTACGTTCTCTCGGTCCACGGGCATCAGAGAGCAAAACAGCCTAATAGTTTTAGAGTGCCTGAACGATCAGGAATATGGATCTAACGTCCTCGTTTCGAACCGACGACTTTCGGTTCCGGAGCGACACGAACGCTCCATGATTCTCGATTATCTCGACACAGGTAAGAGACAGAGGAGAACAAGTGTATGGTTTTAGAGAGCCACGAGCACCAGGAATAAGGATCTACCGTTGTCATTTCGTTCCGTCGACATTCGGTTCCGGAGCGACACGAACGGGGACTTAGAATTTTTTCGCTCGGGCTCCGGAGCGACACGAACGTGGACTTAGAATTTTTTCGCTCGGGCTCCGGAGCGACACGATCGCTCCGTTATTCTACGTTCTCTCGGTCCACGGGCATCAGAGAGCAAAACAGCCTAATAGTTTTAGAGTGCCTGAACGATCAGGAATATGGATCTAACGTCCTCGTTTCGAACCGACGACTTTCGGTTCCGGAGCGACACGAACGCTCCATGATTCTCGATTATCTCGACACAGGTAAGAGACAGAGGAGAACAAGTGTATGGTTTTAGAGAGCCACGAGCACCAGGAATAAGGATCTACCGTTGTCATTTCGTTCCGTCGACATTCGGTTCCGGAGCGACACGAACGGGGACTTAGAATTTTTTCGCTCGGGCTCCGGAGCGACACGAACGGGGACTTAGAATTTTTTCGCTCGGGCTCCGGAGCGACACGATCGCTCCGTTATTCTACGTTCTCTCGGTCCACGGGCATCAGAGAGCAAAACAGCCTAATAGTTTTAGAGTGCCTGAACGATCAGGAATATGGATCTAACGTCCTCGTTTCGAACCGACGACTTTCGGTTCCGGAGCGACACGAACGCTCCATGATTCTCGATTATCTCGACACAGGTAAGAGACAGAGGAGAACAAGTGTATGGTTTTAGAGAGCCACGAGCACCAGGAATAAGGATCTACCGTTGTCATTTCGTTCCGTCGACATTCGGTTCCGGAGCGACACGAACGGGGACTTAGAATTTTTTCGCTCGGGCTCCGGAGCGACACGAACGGGGACTTAGAATTTTTTCGCTCGGGCTCCGGAGCGACACGATCGCTCCGTTATTCTACGTTCTCTCGGTCCACGGGCATCAGAGAGCAAAACAGCCTAATAGTTTTAGAGTGCCTGAACGATCAGGAATATGGATCTAACGTTCTCGTTTCGAACCGACGACTTTCGGTTCCGGAGCGACACGAACGCTCCATGATTCTCGATTATCTCGACACAGGTAAGAGACAGAGGAGAACAAGTGTATGATTTTAGAGAGCCACGAGCACCAGGAATAAGGATCTACCGTTGTCATTTCGTTCCGTCGACATTCGGTTCCGGAGCGACACGAACGGGGACTTAGAATTTTTTCGCTCGGGCTCCGGAGCGACACGAACGGGGACTTAGAATTTTTTCGCTCGGGCTCCGGAGCGACACGATCGCTCCGTTATTCTACGTTCTCTCGGTCCACGGGCATCAGAGAGCAAAACAGCCTAATAGTTTTAGAGTGCCTGAACGATCAGGAATATGGATCTAACGTTCTCGTTTCGAACCGACGACTTTCGGTTCCGGAGCGACACGAACGCTCCATGATTCTCGATTATCTCGACACAGGTAAGAGACAGAGGAGAACAAGTGTATGGTTTTAGAGAGCCACGAGCACCAGGAATAAGGATCTACCGTTGTCATTTCGTTCCGTCGACATTCGGTTCCGGAGCGACACGAACGGGGACTTAGAATTTTTTCGCTCGGGCTCCGGAGCGACACGAACGTGGACTTAGAATTTTTTCGCTCGGGCTCCGGAGCGACACGATCGCTCCGTTATTCTACGTTCTCTCGGTCCACGGGCATCAGAGAGCAAAACAGCCTAATAGTTTTAGAGTGCCTGAACGATCAGGAATATGGATCTAACGTCCTCGTTTCGAACCGACGACTTTCGGTTCCGGAGCGACACGAACGCTCCATGATTCTCGATTATCTCGACACAGGTAAGAGACAGAGGAGAACAAGTGTATGGTTTTAGAGAGCCACGAGCACCAGGAATAAGGATCTACCGTTGTCATTTCGTTCCGTCGACATTCGGTTCCGGAGCGACACGAACGGGGACTTAGAATTTTTTCGCTCGGGCTCCGGAGCGACACGAACGGGGACTTAGAATTTTTTCGCTCGGGCTCCGGAGCGACACAATCGCTCCGTTATTCTACGTTCTCTCGGTCCACGGGCATCAGAGAGCAAAACAGCCTAATAGTTTTAGAGTGCCTGAACGATCAGGAATATGGATCTAACGTCCTCGTTTCGAACCGACGACTTTCGGTTCCGGAGCGACACGAACGCTCCATGATTCTCGATTATCTCGACACAGGTAAGAGACAGAGGAGAACAAGTGTATGGTTTTAGAGAGTCACGAGCACCAGGAATAAGGATCTACCGTTGTCATTTCGTTCCGTCGACATTCGGTTCCGGAGCGACACGAACGGGGACTTAGAATTTTTTCGCTCGGGCTCCGGAGCGACACGAACGGGGACTTAGAATTTTTTCGCTCGGGCTCCGGAGCGACACGATCGCTCCGTTATTCTACGTTCTCTCGGTCCACGGGCATCAGAGAGCAAAACAGCCTAATAGTTTTAGAGTGCCTGAACGATCAGGAATATGGATCTAACGTTCTCGTTTCGAACCGACGACTTTCGGTTCCGGAGCGACACGAACGCTCCATGATTCTCGATTATCTCGACACAGGTAAGAGACAGAGGAGAACAAGTGTATGGTTTTAGAGAGCCACGAGCACCAGGAATAAGGATCTACCGTTGTCATTTCGTTCCGTCGACATTCGGTTCCGGAGCGACACGAACGGGGACTTAGAATTTTTTCGCTCGGGCTCCGGAGCGACACGAACGGGGACTTAGAATTTTTTCGCTCGGGCTCCGGAGCGACACGATCGCTCCGTTATTCTACGTTCTCTCGGTCCACGGGCATCAGAGAGCAAAACAGCCTAATAGTTTTAGAGTGCCTGAACGATCAGGAATATGGATCTAACGTTCTCGTTTCGAACCGACGACTTTCGGTTCCGGAGCCACACGAACGCTCCATGATTCTCGATTATCTCGACACAGGTAAGAGACAGAGGAGAACAAGTGTATGGTTTTAGAGAGTCACGAGCACCAGGAATAAGGATCTACCGTTGTCATTTCGTTCCGTCGACATTCGGTTCCGGAGCGACACGAACGGGGACTTAGAATTTTTTCGCTCGGGCTCCGGAGCGACACGAACGGGGACTTAGAATTTTTTCGCTCGGGCTCCGGAGCGACACGATCGCTCCGTTATTCTACGTTCTCTCGGTCCACGGGCATCAGAGAGCAAAACAGCCTAATAGTTTTAGAGTGCCTGAACGATCAGGAATATGGATCTAACGTTCTCGTTTCGAACCGACGACTTTCGGTTCCGGAGCGACACGAACGCTCCATGATTCTCGATTATCTCGACACAGGTAAGAGACAGAGGAGAACAAGTGTATGGTTTTAGAGAGCCACGAGCACCAGGAATAAGGATCTACCGTTGTCATTTCGTTCCGTCGACATTCGGTTCCGGAGCGACACGAACGGGGACTTAGAATTTTTTCGCTCGGGCTCCGGAGCGACACGAACGGGGACTTAGAATTTTTTCGCTCGGGCTCCGGAGCGACACGATCGCTCCGTTATTCTACGTTCTCTCGGTCCACGGGCATCAGAGAGCAAAACAGCCTAATAGTTTTAGAGTGCCTGAACGATCAGGAATATGGATCTAACGTTCTCGTTTCGAACCGACGACTTTCGGTTCCGGAGCCACACGAACGCTCCATGATTCTCGATTATCTCGACACAGGTAAGAGACAGAGGAGAACAAGTGTATGGTTTTAGAGAGCCACGAGCACCAGGAATAAGGATCTACCGTTGTCATTTCGTTCCGTCGACATTCGGTTCCGGAGCGACACGAACGGGGACTTAGAATTTTTTCGCTCGGGCTCCGGAGCGACACGAACGGGGACTTAGAATTTTTTCGCTCGGGCTCCGGAGCGACACGATCGCTCCGTTATTCTACGTTCTCTCGGTCCACGGGCATCAGAGAGCAAAACAGCCTAATAGTTTTAGAGTGCCTGAACGATCAGGAATATGGATCTAACGTTCTCGTTTCGAACCGACGACTTTCGGTTCCGGAGCGACACGAACGCTCCATGATTCTCGATTATCTCGACACAGGTAAGAGACAGAGGAGAACAAGTGTATGGTTTTAGAGAGCCACGAGCACCAGGAATAAGGATCTACCGTTGTCATTTCGTTCCGTCGACATTCGGTTCCGGAGCGACACGAACGGGGACTTAGAATTTTTTCGCTCGGGCTCCGGAGCGACACGATCGCTCCGTTATTCTACGTTCTCTCGGTCCACGGGCATCAGAGAGCAAAACAGCCTAATAGTTTTAGAGTGCCTGAACGATCAGGAATATGGATCTAACGTTCTCGTTTCGAACCGACGACTTTCGGTTCCGGAGCGACACGAACGCTCCATGATTCTCGATTATCTCGACACAGGTAAGAGACAGAGGAGAACAAGTGTATGGTTTTAGAGAGCCACGAGCACCAGGAATAAGGATCTACCGTTGTCATTTCGTTCCGTCGACATTCGGTTCCGGAGCGACACGAACGGGGACTTAGAATTTTTTCGCTCGGGCTCCGGAGCGACACGAACGGGGACTTGGAATTTTTCGCTCGGGCTCCGGAGCGACACGATCGCTCCGTTATTCTACGTTCTCTCGGTCCACGGGCATCAGAGAGCAAAACAGCCTAATAGTTTTAGAGTGCCTGAACGATCAGGAATATGGATCTAACGTTCTCGTTTCGAACCGACGACTTTCGGTTCCGGAGCGACACGAACGCTCCATGATTCTCGATTATCTCGACACAGGTAAGAGACAGAGGAGAACAAGTGTATGGTTTTAGAGAGCCACGAGCACCAGGAATAAGGATCTACCGTTGTCATTTCGTTCCGTCGACATTCGGTTCCGGAGCGACACGAACGGGGACTTAGAATTTTTTCGCTCGGGCTCCGGAGCGACACGAACGGGGACTTAGAATTTTTTCGCTCGGGCTCCGGAGCGACACGATCGCTCCGTTATTCTACGTTCTCTCGGTCCACGGGCATCAGAGAGCAAAACAGCCTAATAGTTTTAGAGTGCCTGAACGATCAGGAATATGGATCTAACGTTCTCGTTTCGAACCGACGACTTTCGGTTCCGGAGCGACACGAACGCTCCATGATTCTCGATTATCTCGACACAGGTAAGAGACAGAGGAGAACAAGTGTATGATTTTAGAGAGCCACGAGCACCAGGAATAAGGATCTACCGTTGTCATTTCGTTCCGTCGACATTCGGTTCCGGAGCGACACGAACGGGGACTTAGAATTTTTTCGCTCGGGCTCCGGAGCGACACGATCGCTCCGTTATTCTACGTTCTCTCGGTCCACGGGCATCAGAGAGCAAAACAGCCTAATAGTTTTAGAGTGCCTGAACGATCAGGAATATGGATCTAACGTTCTCGTTTCGAACCGACGACTTTCGGTTCCGGAGCGACACGAACGCTCCATGATTCTCGATTATCGCGACACAAGTAAGAGACAGAGGAGAACAAGTGTATGGTTTTAGAGAGCCACGAGCACCAGGAATAAGGATCTACCGTTGTCATTTCGTTCCGTCGACATTCGGTTCCGGAGCGACACGAACGGGGACTTAGAATTTTTTCGCTCGGGCTCCGGAGCGACACGAACGGGGACTTAGAATTTTTTCGCTCGGGCTCCGGAGCGACACGATCGCTCCGTTATTCTACGTTCTCTCGGTCCACGGGCATCAGAGAGCAAAACAGCCTAATAGTTTTAGAGTGCCTGAACGATCAGGAATATGGATCTAACGTTCTCGTTTCGAACCGACGACTTTCGGTTCCGGAGCCACACGAACGCTCCATGATTCTCGATTATCTCGACACAGGTAAGAGACAGAGGAGAACAAGTGTATGGTTTTAGAGAGCCACGAGCACCAGGAATAAGGATCTACCGTTGTCATTTCGTTCCGTCGACATTCGGTTCCGGAGCGACACGAACGGGGACTTAGAATTTTTTCGCTCGGGCTCCGGAGCGACACGAACGGGGACTTAGAATTTTTTCGCTCGGGCTCCGGAGCGACACGATCGCTCCGTTATTCTACGTTCTCTCGGTCCACGGGCATCAGAGAGCAAAACAGCCTAATAGTTTTAGAGTGCCTGAACGATCAGGAATATGGATCTAACGTTCTCGTTTCGAACCGACGACTTTCGGTTCCGGAGCGACACGAACGCTCCATGATTCTCGATTATCTCGACACAGGTAAGAGACAGAGGAGAACAAGTGTATGGTTTTAGAGAGCCACGAGCACCAGGAATAAGGATCTACCGTTGTCATTTCGTTCCGTCGACATTCGGTTCCGGAGCGACACGAACGGGGACTTAGAATTTTTTCGCTCGGGCTCCGGAGCGACACGATCGCTCCGTTATTCTACGTTCTCTCGGTCCACGGGCATCAGAGAGCAAAACAGCCTAATAGTTTTAGAGTGCCTGAACGATCAGGAATATGGATCTAACGTTCTCGTTTCGAACCGACGACTTTCGGTTCCGGAGCGACACGAACGCTCCATGATTCTCGATTATCTCGACACAGGTAAGAGACAGAGGAGAACAAGTGTATGGTTTTAGAGAGCCACGAGCACCAGGAATAAGGATCTACCGTTGTCATTTCGTTCCGTCGACATTCGGTTCCGGAGCGACACGAACGGGGACTTAGAATTTTTTCGCTCGGGCTCCGGAGCGACACGAACGGGGACTTGGAATTTTTTCGCTCGGGCTCCGGAGCGACACGATCGCTCCGTTATTCTACGTTCTCTCGGTCCACGGGCATCAGAGAGCAAAACAGCCTAATAGTTTTAGAGTGCCTGAACGATCAGGAATATGGATCTAACGTTCTCGTTTCGAACCGACGACTTTCGGTTCCGGAGCGACACGAACGCTCCATGATTCTCGATTATCTCGACACAGGTAAGAGACAGAGGAGAACAAGTGTATGGTTTTAGAGAGCCACGAGCACCAGGAATAAGGATCTACCGTTGTCATTTCGTTCCGTCGACATTCGGTTCCGGAGCGACACGAACGGGGACTTAGAATTTTTTCGCTCGGGCTCCGGAGCGACACGAACGGGGACTTAGAATTTTTTCGCTCGGGCTCCGGAGCGACACGATCGCTCCGTTATTCTACGTTCTCTCGGTCCACGGGCATCAGAGAGCAAAACAGCCTAATAGTTTTAGAGTGCCTGAACGATCAGGAATATGGATCTAACGTTCTCGTTTCGAACCGACGACTTTCGGTTCCGGAGCGACACGAACGCTCCATGATTCTCGATTATCTCGACACAGGTAAGAGACAGAGGAGAACAAGTGTATGATTTTAGAGAGCCACGAGCACCAGGAATAAGGATCTACCGTTGTCATTTCGTTCCGTCGACATTCGGTTCCGGAGCGACACGAACGGGGACTTAGAATTTTTTCGCTCGGGCTCCGGAGCGACACGATCGCTCCGTTATTCTACGTTCTCTCGGTCCACGGGCATCAGAGAGCAAAACAGCCTAATAGTTTTAGAGTGCCTGAACGATCAGGAATATGGATCTAACGTTCTCGTTTCGAACCGACGACTTTCGGTTCCGGAGCGACACGAACGCTCCATGATTCTCGATTATCGCGACACAAGTAAGAGACAGAGGAGAACAAGTGTATGGTTTTAGAGAGCCACGAGCACCAGGAATAAGGATCTACCGTTGTCATTTCGTTCCGTCGACATTCGGTTCCGGAGCGACACGAACGGGGACTTAGAATTTTTTCGCTCGGGCTCCGGAGCGACACGAACGGGGACTTAGAATTTTTTCGCTCGGGCTCCGGAGCGACACGATCGCTCCGTTATTCTACGTTCTCTCGGTCCACGGGCATCAGAGAGCAAAACAGCCTAATAGTTTTAGAGTGCCTGCACGATCAGGAATATGGATCTAACGTTCTCGTTTCGAACCGACGACTTTCGGTTCCGGAGCGACACGAACGCTCCATGATTCTCGATTATCTCGACACAGGTAAGAGGCAGAGGAGAACAAGTGTATGGTTTTAGAGAGCCACGAGCACCAGGAATAAGGATCTACCGTTGTCATTTCGTTCCGTCGACATTCGGTTCCGGAGCGACACGAACGGGGACTTAGAATTTTTTCGCTCGGGCTCCGGAGCGACACGAACGGGGACTTAGAATTTTTTCGCTCGGGCTCCGGAGCGACACGATCGCTCCGTTATTCTACGTTCTCTCGGTCCACGGGCATCAGAGAGCAAAACAGCCTAATAGTTTTAGAGTGCCTGAACGATCAGGAATATGGATCTAACGTTCTCGTTTCGAAACGACGACTTTCGGTTCCGGAGCGACACTAACGGGGACTTAGAATTTTTTCGCTCGGGCTCCGGAGCGACACGATCGCTCCGTTATTCTACGTTCTCTCGGTCCACGGGCATCAGAGAGCAAAACAGCCTAATAGTTTTAGAGTGCCTGAACGATCAGGAATATGGATCTAACGTTCTCGTTTCGAACCGACGACTTTCGGTTCCGGAGCGACACGAACGCTCCATGATTCTCGATTATCTCGACACAGGTAAGAGACAGAGGAGAACAAGTGTATGGTTTTAGAGAGCCACGAGCACCAGGAATAAGGATCTACCGTTGTCATTTCGTTCCGTCGACATTCGGTTCCGGAGCGACACGAACGGGGACTTAGAATTTTTTCGCTCGGGCTCCGGAGCGACACGAACGGGGACTTGGAATTTTTTCGCTCGGGCTCCGGAGCGACACGATCGCTCCGTTATTCTACGTTCTCTCGGTCCACGGGCATCAGAGAGCAAAACAGCCTAATAGTTTTAGAGTGCCTGAACGATCAGGAATATGGATCTAACGTTCTCGTTTCGAACCGACGACTTTCGGTTCCGGAGCGACACGAACGCTACATGATTCTCGATTATCTCGACACAGGTAAGAGACAGAGGAGAACAAGTGTATGGTTTTAGAGAGCCACGAGCACCAGGAATAAGGATCTACCGTTGTCATTTCGTTCCGTCGACATTCGGTTCCGGAGCGACACGAACGGGGACTTAGAATTTTTTCGCTCGGGCTCCGGAGCGACACGAACGGGGACTTAGAATTTTTTCGCTCGGGCTCCGGAGCGACACGATCGCTCCGTTATTCTACGTTCTCTCGGTCCACGGGCATCAGAGAGCAAAACAGCCTAATAGTTTTAGAGTGCCTGAACGATCAGGAATATGGATCTAACGTTCTCGTTTCGAACCGACGACTTTCGGTTCCGGAGCCACACGAACGCTCCATGATTCTCGATTATCTCGACACAGGTAAGAGACAGAGGAGAACAAGTGTATGGTTTTAGAGAGCCACGAGCACCAGGAATAAGGATCTACCGTTGTCATTTCGTTCCGTCGACATTCGGTTCCGGAGCGACACGAACGGGGACTTAGAATTTTTTCGCTCGGGCTCCGGAGCGACACGAACGGGGACTTAGAATTTTTTCGCTCGGGCTCCGGAGCGACACGATCGCTCCGTTATTCTACGTTCTCTCGGTCCACGGGCATCAGAGAGCAAAACAGCCTAATAGTTTTAGAGTGCCTGAACGATCAGGAATATGGATCTAACGTTCTCGTTTCGAACCGACGACTTTCGGTTCCGAAGCGACACGAACGCTCCATGATTCTCGATTATCTCGACACAGGTAAGAGATAGAGGAGAACAAGTGTATGGTTTTAGAGAGCCACGAGCACCAGGAATAAGGATCTACCGTTGTCATTTCGTTCCGTCGACATTCGGTTCCGGAGCGACACGAACGGGGACTTAGAATTTTTTCGCTCGGGCTCCGGAGCGACACGAACGGGGACTTAGAATTTTTTCGCTCGGGCTCCGGAGCGACACGATCGCTCCGTTATTCTACGTTCTCCCGGTCCACGGGCATCAGAGAGCAAAACAGCCTAATAGTTTTAGAGTGCCTGAACGATCAGGAATATGGATCTAACGTTCTCGTTTCGAACCGACGACTTTCGGTTCCGGAGCGACACGAACGCTCCATGATTCTCGATTATCTCGACACAGGTAAGAGACAGAGGAGAACAAGTGTATGGTTTAGGAGAGCCACGAGCACCAGGAATAAGGATCTACCGTTGTCATTTCGTTCCGTCGACATTCGGTTCCGGAGCGACACGAACGGGGACTTAGAATTTTTTCGCTCGGGCTCCGGAGCGACACGAACGGGGACTTAGAATTTTTTCGCTCGGGCTCCGGAGCGACACGATCGCTCCGTTATTCTACGTTCTCTCGGTCCACGGGCATCAGAGAGCAAAACAGCCTAATAGTTTTAGAGTGCCTGAACGATCAGGAATATGCATCTAACGTTCTCGTTTCGAACCGACGACTTTCGGTTCCGGAGCGACACGAACGCTCCATGATTCTCGATTATCTCGACACATGTAAGAGACAGAGGAGAACAAGTGTATGGTTTTAGAGAGCCACGAGCACCAGGAATAAGGATCTACCGTTGTCATTTCGTTCCGTCGACATTCGGTTCCGGAGCGACACGAACGGGGACTTAGAATTTTTTCGCTCGGGCTCCGGAGCGACACGAACGGGGACTTAGAATTTTTTCGCTCGGGCTCCGGAGCGACACGATCGCTCCGTTATTCTACGTTCTCCCGGTCCACGGGCATCAGAGAGCAAAACAGCCTAATAGTTTTAGAGTGCCTGAACGATCAGGAATATGGATCTAACGTTCTCGTTTCGAACCGACGACTTTCGGTTCCGGAGCGACACGAACGCTCCATGATTCTCGATTATCTCGACACAGGTAAGAGACAGAGGAGAACAAGTGTATGGTTTAGGAGAGCCACGAGCACCAGGAATAAGGATCTACCGTTGTCATTTCGTTCCGTCGACATTCGGTTCCGGAGCGACACGAACGGGGACTTAGAATTTTTTCGCTCGGGCTCCGGAGCGACACGAACGGGGACTTAGAATTTTTTCGCTCGGGCTCCGGAGCGACACGATCGCTCCGTTATTCTACGTTCTCTCGGTCCACGGGCATCAGAGAGCAAAACAGCCTAATAGTTTTAGAGTGCCTGAACGATCAGGAATATGCATCTAACGTTCTCGTTTCGAACCGACGACTTTCGGTTCCGGAGCGACACGAACGCTCCATGATTCTCGATTATCTCGACACATGTAAGAGACAGAGGAGAACAAGTGTATGGTTTTAGAGAGCCACGAGCACCAGGAATAAGGATCTACCGTTGTCATTTCGTTCCGTCGACATTCGGTTCCGGAGCGACACGAACGGGGACTTAGAATTTTTCGCTCGGGCTCCGGAGCGACACGAACGGGGACTTAGAATTTTTTCGCTCGGGCTCCGGAGCGACACGATCGCTCCGTTATTCTACGTTCTCTCGGTCCACGGGCATCAGAGAGCAAAACAGCCTAATAGTTTTAGAGTGCCTGAACGATCAGGAATATGGATCTAACGTTCTCGTTTCGAAACGACGACTTTCGGTTCCGGAGCGACACGAACGGGGACTTAGAATTTTTTCGCTCGGGCTCCGGAGCGACACGATCGCTCCGTTATTCTACGTTCTCTCGGTCCACGGGCATCAGAGAGCAAAACAGCCTAATAGTTTTAGAGTGCCTGAACGATCAGGAATATGGATCTAACGTTCTCGTTTCGAACCGACGACTTTCGGTTCCGGAGCGACACGAACGCTCCATGATTCTCGATTATCTCGACACAGGTAAGAGACAGAGGAGAACAAGTGTATGGTTTTAGAGAGCCACGAGCACCAGGAATAAGGATCTACCGTTGTCATTTCGTTCCGTCGACATTCGGTTCCGGAGCGACACGAACGGGGACTTAGAATTTTTTCGCTCGGGCTCCGGAGCGACACGAACGGGGACTTGGAATTTTTTCGCTCGGGCTCCGGAGCGACACGATCGCTCCGTTATTCTACGTTCTCTCGGTCCACGGGCATCAGAGAGCAAAACAGCCTAATAGTTTTAGAGTGCCTGAACGATCAGGAATATGGATCTAACGTTCTCGTTTCGAACCGACGACTTTCGGTTCCGGAGCGACACGAACGCTCCATGATTCTCGATTATCTCGACACAGGTAAGAGACAGAGGAGAACAAGTGTATGGTTTTAGAGAGCCACGAGCACCAGGAATAAGGATCTACCGTTGTCATTTCGTTCCGTCGACATTCGGTTCCGGAGCGACACGAACGGGGACTTAGAATTTTTTCGCTCGGGCTCCGGAGCGACACGAACGGGGACTTAGAATTTTTTCGCTCGGGCTCCGGAGCGACACGATCGCTCCGTTATTCTACGTTCTCTCGGTCCACGGGCATCAGAGAGCAAAACAGCCTAACAGTTTTAGAGTGCCTGAACGATCAGGAATATGGATCTAACGTTCTCGTTTCGAACCGACGACTTTCGGTTCCGGAGCGACACGAACGCTCCATGATTCTCGATTATCTCGACACAGGTAAGAGACAGAGGAGAACAAGTGTATGATTTTAGAGAGCCACGAGCACCAGGAATAAGGATCTACCGTTGTCATTTCGTTCCGTCGACATTCGGTTCCGGAGCGACACGATCGGGGACTTAGAATTTTTCGCTCGGGCTCCGGAGCGACACGAACGGGGACTTAGAATTTTTTCGCTCGGGCTCCGGAGCGACACGATCGCTCCGTTATTCTACGTTCTCTCGGTCCACGGGCATCAGAGAGCAAAACAGCCTAATAGTTTTAGAGTGCCTGAACGATCAGGAATATGGATCTAACGTTCTCGTTTCGAACCGACGACTTTCGGTTCCGGAGCGACACGAACGCTCCATGATTCTCGATTATCTCGACACAGGTAAGAGACAGAGGAGAACAAGTGTATGGTTTTAGAGAGCCACGAGCACCAGGAATAAGGATCTACCGTTGTCATTTCGTTCCGTCGACATTCGGTTCCGGAGCGACACGAACGGGGATTTAGAATTTTTTCGCTCGGGCTCCGGAGCGACACGAACGGGGACTTAGAATTTTTTCGCTCGGGCTCCGGAGCGACACGATCGCTCCGTTATTCTACGTTCTCTCGGTCCACGGGCATCAGAGAGCAAAACAGCCTAATAGTTTTAGAGTGCCTGAACGATCAGGAATATGGATCTAACGTTCTCGTTTCGAACCGACGACTTTCGGTTCCGGAGCGACACGAACGCTCCATGATTCTCGATTATCTCGACACAGGTAAGAGACAGAGGAGAACAAGTGTATGGTTTTAGAGAGCCACGAGCACCAGGAATAAGGATCTACCGTTGTCATTTCGTTCCGTCGACATTCGGTTCCGGAGCGACACGAACGGGGACTTAGAATTTTTTCGCTCGGGCTCCGGAGCGACACGAACGGGGACTTAGAATTTTTTCGCTCGGGCTCCGGAGCGACACGATCGCTCCGTTATTCTACGTTCTCTCGGTCCACGGGCATCAGAGAGCAAAACAGCCTAATAGTTTTAGAGTGCCTGAACGATCAGGAATATGGATCTAACGTTCTCGTTTCGAACCGACGACTTTCGGTTCCGGAGCGACACGAACGCTCCATGATTCTCGATTATCTCGACACAGGTAAGAGACAGAGGAGAACAAGTGTATGGTTTTAGAGAGCCACGAGCACCAGGAATAAGGATCTACCGTTGTCATTTCGTTCCGTCGACATTCGGTTCCGGAGCGACACGAACGGGGACTTAGAATTTTTTCGCTCGGGCTCCGGAGCGACACGAACGGGGACTTAGAATTTTTTCGCTCGGGCTCCGGAGCGACACGATCGCTCCGTTATTCTACGTTCTCTCGGTCCACGGGCATCAGAGAGCAAAACAGCCTAACAGTTTTAGAGTGCCTGAACGATCAGGAATATGGATCTAACGTTCTCGTTTCGAACCGACGACTTTCGGTTCCGGAGCGACACGAACGCTCCATGATTCTCGATTATCTCGACACAGGTAAGAGACAGAGGAGAACAAGTGTATGATTTTAGAGAGCCACGAGCACCAGGAATAAGGATCTACCGTTGTCATTTCGTTCCGTCGACATTCGGTTCCGGAGCGACACGAACGGGGACTTAGAATTTTTTCGCTCGGGCTCCGGAGCGACACGAACGGGGACTTAGAATTTTTTCGCTCGGGCTCCGGAGCGACACGATCGCTCCGTTATTCTACGTTCTCTCGGTCCACGGGCATCAGAGAGCAAAACAGCCTAATAGTTTTAGAGTGCCTGAACGATCAGGAATATGGATCTAACGTTCTCGTTTCGAACCGACGACTTTCGGTTCCGGAGGGACACGAACGCTCCATGATTCTCGATTATCTCGACACAGGTAAGAGGCAGAGGAGAACAAGTGTATGGTTTTAGAGAGCCACGAGCACCAGGAATAAGGATCTACCGTTGTCATTTCGTTCCGTCGACATTCGGTTCCGGAGCGACACGAACGGGGACTTAGAATTTTTTCGCTCGGGCTCCGGAGCGACACGAACGGGGACTTAGAATTTTTTCGCTCGGGCTCCGGAGCGACACGATCGCTCCGTTATTCTACGTTCTCTCGGTCCACGGGCATCAGAGAGCAAAACAGCCTAATAGTTTTAGAGTGCCTGAACGATCAGGAATATGGATCTAACGTTCTCGTTTCGAACCGACGACTTTCGGTTCCGGAGCGACACGAACGCTCCATGATTCTCGATTATCTCGACACAGGTAAGAGATAGAGGAGAACAAGTGTATGGTTTTAGAGAGCCACGAGCACCAGGAATAAGGATCTACCGTTGTCATTTCGTTCCGTCGACATTCGGTTCCGGAGCGACACGAACGGGGACTTAGAATTTTTTCGCTCGGGCTCCGGAGCGACACGAACGGGGACTTAGAATTTTTTCGCTCGGGCTCCGGAGCGACACGATCGCTCCGTTATTCTACGTTCTCTCGGTCCACGGGCATCAGAGAGCAAAACAGCCTAATAGTTTTAGAGTGCCTGAACGATCAGGAATATGGATCTAACGTTCTCGTTTCGAACCGACGACTTTCGGTTCCGGAGCGACACGAACGCTCCATGATTCTCGATTATCTCGACACAGGTAAGAGACAGAGGAGAACAAGTGTATGGTTTTAGAGAGCCACGAGCACCAGGAATAAGGATCTACCGTTGTCATTTCGTTCCGTCGACATTCGGTTCCGGAGCGACACGAACGGGGATTTAGAATTTTTTCGCTCGGGCTCCGGAGCGACACGAACGGGGACTTAGAATTTTTTCGCTCGGGCTCCGGAGCGACACGATCGCTCCGTTATTCTACGTTCTCTCGGTCCACGGGCATCAGAGAGCAAAACAGCCTAATAGTTTTAGAGTGCCTGAACGATCAGGAATATGGATCTAACGTTCTCGTTTCGAACCGACGACTTTCGGTTCCGGAGCGACACGAACGCTCCATGATTCTCGATTATCTCGACACAGGTAAGAGACAGAGGAGAACAAGTGTATGGTTTTAGAGAGCCACGAGCACCAGGAATAAGGATCTACCGTTGTCATTTCGTTCCGTCGACATTCGGTTCCGGAGCGACACGAACGGGGACTTAGAATTTTTTCGCTCGGGCTCCGGAGCGACACGAACGGGGACTTAGAATTTTTTCGCTCGGGCTCCGGAGCGACACGATCGCTCCGTTATTCTACGTTCTCTCGGTCCACGGGCATCAGAGAGCAAAACAGCCTAATAGTTTTAGAGTGCCTGAACGATCAGGAATATGGATCTAACGTTCTCGTTTCGAACCGACGACTTTCGGTTCCGGAGCGACACGAACGCTCCATGATTCTCGATTATCTCGACACAGGTAAGAGACAGAGGAGAACAAGTGTATGGTTTTAGAGAGCCACGAGCACCAGGAATAAGGATCTACCGTTGTCATTTCGTTCCGTCGACATTCGGTTCCGGAGCGACACGAACGGGGACTTAGAATTTTTTCGCTCGGGCTCCGGAGCGACACGAACGGGGACTTAGAATTTTTTCGCTCGGGCTCCGGAGCGACACGATCGCTCCGTTATTCTACGTTCTCTCGGTCCACGGGCATCAGAGAGCAAAACAGCCTAACAGTTTTAGAGTGCCTGAACGATCAGGAATATGGATCTAACGTTCTCGTTTCGAACCGACGACTTTCGGTTCCGGAGCGACACGAACGCTCCATGATTCTCGATTATCTCGACACAGGTAAGAGACAGAGGAGAACAAGTGTATGATTTTAGAGAGCCACGAGCACCAGGAATAAGGATCTACCGTTGTCATTTCGTTCCGTCGACATTCGGTTCCGGAGCGACACGAACGGGGACTTAGAATTTTTTCGCTCGGGCTCCGGAGCGACACGAACGGGGACTTAGAATTTTTTCGCTCGGGCTCCGGAGCGACACGATCGCTCCGTTATTCTACGTTCTCTCGGTCCACGGGCATCAGAGAGCAAAACAGCCTAATAGTTTTAGAGTGCCTGAACGATCAGGAATATGGATCTAACGTTCTCGTTTCGAACCGACGACTTTCGGTTCCGGAGGGACACGAACGCTCCATGATTCTCGATTATCTCGACACAGGTAAGAGGCAGAGGAGAACAAGTGTATGGTTTTAGAGAGCCACGAGCACCAGGAATAAGGATCTACCGTTGTCATTTCGTTCCGTCGACATTCGGTTCCGGAGCGACACGAACGGGGACTTAGAATTTTTTCGCTCGGGCTCCGGAGCGACACGAACGGGGACTTAGAATTTTTTCGCTCGGGCTCCGGAGCGACACGATCGCTCCGTTATTCTACGTTCTCTCGGTCCACGGGCATCAGAGAGCAAAACAGCCTAATAGTTTTAGAGTGCCTGAACGATCAGGAATATGGATCTAACGTTCTCGTTTCGAACCGACGACTTTCGGTTCCGGAGCGACACGAACGCTCCATGATTCTCGATTATCTCGACACAGGTAAGAGATAGAGGAGAACAAGTGTATGGTTTTAGAGAGCCACGAGCACCAGGAATAAGGATCTACCGTTGTCATTTCGTTCCGTCGACATTCGGTTCCGGAGCGACACGAACGGGGACTTAGAATTTTTTCGCTCGGGCTCCGGAGCGACACGAACGGGGACTTAGAATTTTTTCGCTCGGGCTCCGGAGCGACACGATCGCTCCGTTATTCTACGTTCTCTCGGTCCACGGGCATCAGAGAGCAAAACAGCCTAATAGTTTTAGAGTGCCTGAACGATCAGGAATATGGATCTAACGTTCTCGTTTCGAACCGACGACTTTCGGTTCCGGAGCGACACGAACGCTCCATGATTCTCGATTATCTCGACACAGGTAAGAGACAGAGGAGAACAAGTGTATGGTTTTAGAGAGCCACGAGCACCAGGAATAAGGATCTACCGTTGTCATTTCGTTCCGTCGACATTCGGTTCCGGAGCGACACGAACGGGGATTTAGAATTTTTTCGCTCGGGCTCCGGAGCGACACGAACGGGGACTTAGAATTTTTTCGCTCGGGCTCCGGAGCGACACGATCGCTCCGTTATTCTACGTTCTCTCGGTCCACGGGCATCAGAGAGCAAAACAGCCTAATAGTTTTAGAGTGCCTGAACGATCAGGAATATGGATCTAACGTTCTCGTTTCGAACCGACGACTTTCGGTTCCGGAGCGACACGAACGCTCCATGATTCTCGATTATCTCGACACAGGTAAGAGACAGAGGAGAACAAGTGTATGGTTTTAGAGAGCCACGAGCACCAGGAATAAGGATCTACCGTTGTCATTTCGTTCCGTCGACATTCGGTTCCGGAGCGACACGAACGGGGACTTAGAATTTTTTCGCTCGGGCTCCGGAGCGACACGAACGGGGACTTAGAATTTTTTCGATCGGGCTCCGGAGCGACACGATCGCTCCGTTATTCTACGTTCTCTCGGTCCACGGGCATCAGAGAGCAAAACAGCCTAATAGTTTTAGAGTGCCTGAACGATCAGGAATATGGATCTAACGTTCTCGTTTCGAACCGACGACTTTCGGTTCCGGAGCGACACGAACGCTCCATGATTCTCGATTATCTCGACACAGGTAAAAGACAGAGGAGAACAAGTGTATGATTTTAGAGAGCCACGAGCACCAGGAATAAGGATCTACCGTTGTCATTTCGTTCCGTCGACATTCGGTTCCGGAGCGACACGGACGGGGACTTAGAATTTTTTCGCTCGGGCTCCGGAGCGACACGAACGGGGACTTAGAATTTTTTCGCTCGGGCTCCGGAGCGACACGATCGCTCCGTTATTCTACGTTCTCTCGGTCCACGGGCATCAGAGAGCAAAACAGCCTAATAGTTTTAGAGTGCCTGAACCATCAGGAATATGGATCTAACGTTCTCGTTTCGAACCGACGACTTTCGGTTCCGGAGCGACACGAACGCTCCATGATTCTCGATTATCTCGACACAGGTAAGAGATAGAGGAGAACAAGTGTATGGTTTTAGAGAGCCACGAGCACCAGGAATAAGGATCTACCGTTGTCATTTCGTTCCGTCGACATTCGGTTCCGGAGCGACACGAACGGAGACTTAGAATTTTTTCGCTCGGGCTCCGGAGCGACACGAACGGGGACTTAGAATTTTTTCGCTCGGGCTCCGGAGCGACACGATCGCTCCGTTATTCTACGTTCTCTCGGTCCACGGGCATCAGAGAGCAAAACAGCCTAATAGTTTTAGAGTGCCTGAACGATCAGGAATATGGATCTAACGTTCTCGTTTCGAACCGACGACTTTCGGTTCCGGAGCGACACGAACGCTCCATGATTCTCGATTATCTCGACACAGGTAAGAGACAGAGGAGAACAAGTGTATGGTTTTAGAGAGCCACGAGCACCAGGAATAAGGATCTACCGTTGTCATTTCGTTCCGTCGACATTCGGTTCCGGAGCGACACGAACGGGGACTTAGAATTTTTTCGCTCGGGCTCCGGAGCGACACGAACGGGGACTTAGAATTTTTTCGCTCGGGCTCCGGAGCGACACGATCGCTCCGTTATTCTACGTTCTCTCGGTCCACGGGCATCAGAGAGCAAAACAGCCTAATAGTTTTAGAGTGCCTGAACGATCAGGAATATGGATCTAACGTTCTCGTTTCGAACCGACGACTTTCGGTTCCGGAGCGACACGAACGCTCCATGATTCTCGATTATCTCGACACAGGTAAGAGACAGAGGAGAACAAGTGTATGGTTTTAGAGAGCCACGAGCACCAGGAATAAGGATCTACCGTTGTCATTTCGTTCCGTCGACATTCGGTTCCGGAGCGACACGGACGGGGACTTAGAATTTTTTCGCTCGGGCTCCGGAGCGACACGAACGGGGACTTAGAATTTTTTCGCTCGGGCTCCGGAGCGACACGATCGCTCCGTTATTCTACGTTCTCTCGGTCCACGGGCATCAGAGAGCAAAACAGCCTAATAGTTTTAGAGTGCCTGAACGATCAGGAATATGGATCTAACGTTCTCGTTTCGAACCGACGACTTTCGGTTCCGGAGCGACACGAACGCTCCATGATTCTCGATTATCTCGACACAGGTAAGAGACAGAGGAGAACAAGTGTATGGTTTTAGAGAGCCACGAGCACCAGGAATAAGGATCTACCGTTGTCATTTCGTTCCGTCGACATTCGGTTCCGGAGCGACACGAACGGGGACTTAGAATTTTTTCGCTCGGTCTCCGGAGCGACACGATCGCTCCGTTATTCTACGTTCTCTCGGTCCACGGGCATCAGAGAGCAAAACAGCCTAATAGTTTTAGAGTGCCTGAACGATCAGGAATATGGATCTAACGTTCTCGTTTCGAACCGACGACTTTCGGTTCCGGAGCGACACGAACGCTCCATGATTCTCGATTATCTCGACACAGGTAAGAGACAGAGGAGAACAAGTGTATGGTTTTAGAGAGCCACGAGCACCAGGAATAAGGATCTACCGTTGTCATTTCGTTCCGTCGACATTCGGTTCCGGAGCGACACGAACGGGGACTTAGAATTTTTTCGCTCGGGCTCCGGAGCGACACGAACGGGGACTTGGAATTTTTTCGCTCGGGCTCCGGAGCGACACGATCGCTCCGTTATTCTACGTTCTCTCGGTCCACGGGCATCAGAGAGCAAAACAGCCTAATAGTTTTAGAGTGCCTGAACGATCAGGAATATGGATCTAACGTTCTCGTTTCGAACCGACGACTTTCGGTTCCGGAGCGACACGAACGCTCCATGATTCTCGATTATCTCGACACAGGTAAGAGACAGAGGAGAACAAGTGTATGGTTTTAGAGAGCCACGAGCACCAGGAATAAGGATCTACCGTTGTCATTTCGTTCCGTCGACATTCGGTTCCGGAGCGACACGAACGGGGACTTAGAATTTTTTCGCTCGGGCTCCGGAGCGACACGAACGGGGACTTAGAATTTTTTCGCTCGGGCTCCGGAGCGACACGATCGCTCCGTTATTCCACGTTCTCTCGGTCCACGGGCATCAGAGAGCAAAACAGCCTAATAGTTTTAGAGTGCCTGAACGATCAGGAATATGGATCTAACGTTCTCGTTTCGAACCGACGACTTTCGGTTCCGGAGCGACACGAACGCTCCATGATTCTCGATTATCTCGACACAGGTAAGAGACAGAGGAGAACAAGTGTATGATTTTAGAGAGCCACGAGCACCAGGAATAAGGATCTACCGTTGTCATTTCGTTCCGTCGACATTCGGTTCCGGAGCGACACGAACGGGGACTTAGAATTTTTTCGCTCGGGCTCCGGAGCGACACGAACGGGGACTTAGAATTTTTTCGCTCGGGCTCCGGAGCGACACGATCGCTCCGTTATTCTACGTTCTCTCGGTCCACGGGCATCAGAGAGCAAAACAGCCTAATAGTTTTAGAGTGCCTGAACGATCAGGAATATGGATCTAACGTTCTCGTTTCGAACCGACGACTTTCGGTTCCGGAGCGACACGAACGCTCCATGATTCTCGATTATCTCGACACAGGTAAGAGATAGAGGAGAACAAGTGTATGGTTTTAGAGAGCCACGAGCACCAGGAATAAGGATCTACCGTTGTCATTTCGTTCCGTCGACATTCGGTTCCGGAGCGACACGAACGGGGACTTAGAATTTTTTCGCTCGGGCTCCGGAGCGACACGAACGGGGACTTAGAATTTTTTCGCTCGGGCTCCGGAGCGACACGATCGCTCCGTTATTCTACGTTCTCTCGGTCCACGGGCATCAGAGAGCAAAACAGCCTAATAGTTTTAGAGTGCCTGAACGATCAGGAATATGGATCTAACGTTCTCGTTTCGAACCGACGACTTTCGGTTCCGGAGCGACACGAACGCTCCATGATTCTCGATTATCTCGACACAGGTAAGAGACAGAGGAGAACAAGTGTATGGTTTTAGAGAGCCACGAGCACCAGGAATAAGGATCTACCGTTGTCATTTCGTTCCGTCGACATTCGGTTCCGGAGCGACACGAACGGGGACTTAGAATTTTTTCGCTCGGGCTCCGGAGCGACACGAACGGGGACTTAGAATTTTTTCGCTCGGGCTCCGGAGCGACACGATCGCTCCGTTATTCTACGTTCTCTCGGTCCACGGGCATCAGAGAGCAAAACAGCCTAATAGTTTTAGAGTGCCTGAACGATCAGGAATATGGATCTAACGTTCTCGTTTCGAACCGACGACTTTCGGTTCCGGAGCGACACGAACGCTCCATGATTCTCGATTATCTCGACACAGGTAAGAGACAGAGGAGAACAAGTGTATGATTTTAGAGAGCCACGAGCACCAGGAATAAGGATCTACCGTTGTCATTTCGTTCCGTCGACATTCGGTTCCGGAGCGACACGGACGGGGACTTAGAATTTTTTCGCTCGGGCTCCGGAGCGACACGAACGGGGACTTAGAATTTTTTCGCTCGGGCTCCGGAGCGACACGATCGCTCCGTTATTCTACGTTCTCTCGGTCCACGGGCATCAGAGAGCAAAACAGCCTAATAGTTTTAGAGTGCCTGAACGATCAGGAATATGGATCTAACGTTCTCGTTTCGAACCGACGACTTTCGGTTCCGGAGCGACACGAACGCTCCATGATTCTCGATTATCTCGACACAGGTAAGAGACAGAGGAGAACAAGTGTATGGTTTTAGAGAGCCACGAGCACCAGGAATAAGGATCTACCGTTGTCATTTCGTTCCGTCGACATTCGGTTCCGGAGCGACACGAACGGGGACTTAGAATTTTTTCGCTCGGGCTCCGGAGCGACACGAACGGGGACTTAGAATTTTTTCGCTCGGGCTCCGGAGCGACACGATCGCTCCGTTATTCTACGTTCTCTCGGTCCACGGGCATCAGAGAGCAAAACAGCCTAATAGTTTTAGAGTGCCTGAACGATCAGGAATATGGATCTAACGTTCTCGTTTCGAACCGACGACTTTCGGTTCCGGAGCGACACGAACGCTCCATGATTCTCGATTATCTCGACACAGGTAAGAGACAGAGGAGAACAAGTGTATGGTTTTAGAGAGCCACGAGCACCAGGAATAAGGATCTACCGTTGTCATTTCGTTCCGTCGACATTCGGTTCCGGAGCGACACGAACGGGGACTTAGAATTTTTTCGCTCGGGCTCCGGAGCGACACGAACGGGGACTTAGAATTTTTTCGCTCGGGCTCCGGAGCGACACGATCGCTCCGTTATTCTACGTTCTCTCGGTCCACGGGCATCAGAGAGCAAAACAGCCTAATAGTTTTAGAGTGCCTGAACGATCAGGAATATGGATCTAACGTTCTCGTTTCGAACCGACGACTTTCGGTTCCGGAGCGACACGAACGCTCCATGATTCTCGATTATCTCGACACAGGTAAGAGACAGAGGAGAACAAGTGTATGGTTTTAGAGAGCCACGAGCACCAGGAATAAGGATCTACCGTAGTCATTTCGTTCCGTCGACATTCGGTTCCGGAGCGACACGAACGGGGACTTAGAATTTTTTCGCTCGGGCTCCGGAGCGACACGAACGGGGACTTAGAATTTTTTCGCTCGGGCTCCGGAGCGACACGATCGCTCCGTTATTCTACGTTCTCTCGGTCCACGGGCATCAGAGAGCAAAACAGCCTAATAGTTTTAGAGTGCCTGAACGATCAGGAATATGGATCTAACGTTCTCGTTTCGAACCGACGACTTTCGGTTCCGGAGCGACACGAACGGGGACTTAGAATTTTTTCGCTCGGGCTCCGGAGCGACACGAACGGGGACTTAGAATTTTTTCGCTCGGGCTCCGGAGCGACACGATCGCTCCGTTATTCTACGTTCTCTCGGTCCACGGGCATCAGAGAGCAAAACAGCCTAATAGTTTTAGAGTGCCTGAACGATCAGGAATATGGATCTAACGTTCTCGTTTCGAACCGACGACTTTCGGTTCCGGAGCGACAAGAACGCTCCATGATTCTCGATTATCTCGACACAGGTAAGAGACAGAGGAGAACAAGTGTATGATTTTAGAGAGCCACGAGCACCAGGAATAAGGATCTACCGTTGTCATTTCGTTCCGTCGACATTCGGTTCCGGAGCGACACGGACGGGGACTTAGAATTTTTTCGCTCGGGCTCCGGAGCGACACGAACGGGGACTTAGAATTTTTTCGCTCGGGCTCCGGAGCGACACGATCGCTCCGTTATTCTACGTTCTCTCGGTCCACGGGCATCAGAGAGCAAAACAGCCTAATAGTTTTAGAGTGCCTGAACGATCAGGAATATGGATCTAACGTTCTCGTTTCGAACCGACGACTTTCGGTTCCGGAGCGACACGAACGCTCCATGATTCTCGATTATCTCGACACAGGTAAGAGACAGAGGAGAACAAGTGTATGGTTTTAGAGAGCCACGAGCACCAGGAATAAGGATCTACCGTTGTGATTTCGTTCCGTCGACATTCGGTTCCGGAGCGACACGAACGGGGACTTAGAATTTTTTCGCTCGGGCTCCGGAGCGACACGAACGGGGACTTAGAATTTTTTCGCTCGGGCTCCGGAGCGACACGATCGCTCCGTTATTCTACGTTCTCTCGGTCCACGGGCATCAGAGAGCAAATCAGCCTAATAGTTTTAGAGTGCCTGAACGATCAGGAATATGGATCTAACGTTCTCGTTTCGAACCGACGACTTTCGGTTCCGGAGCGACACGAACGCTCCATGATTCTCGATTATCTCGACACAGGTAAGAGACAGAGGAGAACAAGTGTATGGTTTTAGAGAGCCACGAGCACCAGGAATAAGGATCTACCGTTGTCATTTCGTTCCGTCGACATTCGGTTCCGGAGCGACACGAACGGGGACTTAGAATTTTTTCGCTCGGGCTCCGGAGCGACACGAACGGGGACTTAGAATTTTTTCGCTCGGGCTCCGGAGCGACACGATCGCTCCGTTATTCTACGTTCTCTCGGTCCACGGGCATCAGAGAGCAAAACAGCCTAATAGTTTTAGAGTGCCTGAACGATCAGGAATATGGATCTAACGTTCTCGTTTCGAACCGACGACTTTCGGTTCCGGAGCGACACGAACGCTCCATGATTCTCGATTATCCCGACACAGGTAAGAGACAGAGGAGAACAAGTGTATGATTTTAGAGAGCCACGAGCACCAGGAATAAGGATCTACCGTTGTCATTTCGTTCCGTCGACATTCGGTTCCGGAGCGACACGGACGGGGACTTAGAATTTTTTCGCTCGGGCTCCGGAGCGACACGAACGGGGACTTAGAATTTTTTCGCTCGGGCTCCGGAGCGACACGATCGCTCCGTTATTCTACGTTCTCTCGGTCCACGGGCATCAGAGAGCAAAACAGCCTAATAGTTTTAGAGTGCCTGAACGATCAGGAATATGGATCTAACGTTCTCGTTTCGAACCGACGACTTTCGGTTCCGGAGCGACACGAACGCTCCATGATTCTCGATTATCTCGACACAGGTAAGAGACAGAGGAGAACAAGTGTATGGTTTTAGAGAGCCACGAGCACCAGGAATAAGGATCTACCGTTGTCATTTCGTTCCGTCGACATTCGGTTCCGGAGCGACACGAACGGGGACTTAGAATTTTTTCGCTCGGGCTCCGGAGCGACACGAACGGGGACTTAGAATTTTTTCGCTCGGGCTCCGGAGCGACACGATCGCTCCGTTATTCTACGTTCTCTCGGTCCACGGGCATCAGAGAGCAAATCAGCCTAATAGTTTTAGAGTGCCTGAACGATCAGGAATATGGATCTAACGTTCTCGTTTCGAACCGACGACTTTCGGTTCCGGAGCGACACGAACGCTCCATGATTCTCGATTATCTCGACACAGGTAAGAGACAGAGGAGAACAAGTGTATGGTTTTAGAGAGCCACGAGCACCAGGAATAAGGATCTACCGTTGTCATTTCGTTCCGTCGACATTCGGTTCCGGAGCGACACGAACGGGGACTTAGAATTTTTTCGCTCGGGCTCCGGAGCGACACGAACGGGGACTTAGAATTTTTTCGCTCGGGCTCCGGAGCGACACGATCGCTCCGTTATTCTACGTTCTCTCGGTCCACGGGCATCAGAGAGCAAAACAGCCTAATAGTTTTAGAGTGCCTGAACGATCAGGAATATGGATCTAACGTTCTCGTTTCGAACCGACGACTTTCGGTTCCGGAGCGACAAGAACGCTCCATGATTCTCGATTATCTCGACACAGGTAAGAGACAGAGGAGAACAAGTGTATGGTTTTAGAGAGCCACGAGCACCAGGAATAAGGATCTACCGTTGTCATTTCGTTCCGTCGACATTCGGTTCCGGAGCGACACGAACGGGGACTTAGAATTTTTTCGCTCGGGCTCCGGAGCGACACGAACGGGGACTTAGAATTTTTTCGCTCGGGCTCCGGAGCGACACGATCGCTCCGTTATTCTACGTTCTCTCGGTCCACGGCCATCAGAGAGCAAAACAGCCTAATAGTTTTAGAGTGCCTGAACGATCAGGAAGATGGATCTAACGTTCTCGTTTCGAACCGACGACTTTCGGTTCCGGAGCGACACGAACGCTCCATGATTCTCGATTATCTCGACACAGGTAAGAGACAGAGGAGAACAAGTGTATGATTTTAGAGAGCCACGAGCACCAGGAATAAGGATCTACCGTTGTCATTTCGTTCCGTCGACATTCGGTTCCGGAGCGACACGGACGGGGACTTAGAATTTTTTCGCTCGGGCTCCGGAGCGACACGAACGGGGACTTAGAATTTTTTCGCTCGGGCTCCGGAGCGACACGATCGCTCCGTTATTCTACGTTCTCTCGGTCCACGGGCATCAGAGAGCAAAACAGCCTAATAGTTTTAGAGTGCCTGAACGATCAGGAATATGGATCTAACGTTCTCGTTTCGAACCGACGACTTTCGGTTCCGGAGCGACACGAACGCTCCATGATTCTCGATTATCTCGACACAGGTAAGAGACAGAGGAGAACAAGTGTATGGTTTTAGAGAGCCACGAGCACCAGGAATAAGGATCTACCGTTGTCATTTCGTTCCGTCGACATTCGGTTCCGGAGCGACACGAACGGGGACTTAGAATTTTTTCGCTCGGGCTCCGGAGCGACACGAACGGGGACTTAGAATTTTTTCGCTCGGGCTCCGGAGCGACACGATCGCTCCGTTATTCTACGTTCTCTCGGTCCACGGGCATCAGAGAGCAAAACAGCCTAATAGTTTTAGAGTGCCTGAACGATCAGGAATATGGATCTAACGTTCTCGTTTCGAACCGACGACTTTCGGTTCCGGAGCGACACGAACGCTCCATGATTCTCGATTATCTCGACACAGGTAAGAGACAGAGGAGAACAAGTGTATGGTTTTAGAGAGCCACGAGCACCAGGAATAAGGATCTACCGTTGTCATTTCGTTCCGTCGACATTCGGTTACGGAGCGACACGAACGGGGACTTAGAATTTTTTCGCTCGGGCTCCGGAGCGACACGAACGGGGACTTAGAATTTTTTCGCTCGGGCTCCGGAGCAACACGATCGCTCCGTTATTCTACGTTCTCTCGGTCCACGGGCATCAGAGAGCAAAACAGCCTAATAGTTTTAGAGTGCCTGAACGATCAGGAATATGGATCTAACGTTCTCGTTTCGAACCGACGACTTTCGGTTCCGGAGCGACACGAACGCTCCATGATTCTCGATTATCTCGACACAGGTAAGAGACAGAGGAGAACAAGTGTATGGTTTTAGAGAGCCACGAGCACCAGGAATAAGGATCTACCGTTGTCATTTCGTTCCGTCGACATTCGGTTCCGGAGCGACACGAACGGGGACTTAGAATTTTTTCGCTCGGGCTCCGGAGCGACACGAACGGGGACTTAGAATTTTTTCGCTCGGGCTCCGGAGCGACACGATCGCTCCGTTATTCTACGTTCTCTCGGTCCACGGGCATCAGAGAGCAAAACAGCCTAATAGTTTTAGAGTGCCTGAACGATCAGGAATATGGATCTAACGTTCTCGTTTCGAACCGACGACTTTCGGTTCCGGAGCGACACGAATGCTCCATGATTCTCGATTATCTCGACACAGGTAAGAGACAGAGGAGAACAAGTGTATGATTTTAGAGAGCCACGAGCACCAGGAATAAGGATCTACCGTTGTCATTTCGTTCCGTCGACATTCGGTTCCGGAGCGACACGAACGGGGACTTAGAATTTTTTCGCTCGGGCTCCGGAGCGACACGATCGCTCCGTTATTCTACGTTCTCTCGGTCCACGGGCATCAGAGAGCAAAACAGCCTAATAGTTTTAGAGTGCCTGAACGATCAGGAATATGGATCTAACGTTCTCGTTTCGAACCGACGACTTTCGGTTCCGGAGCGACACGAACGCTCCATGATTCTCGATTATCTCGACACAGGTAAGAGACAGAGGAGAACAAGTGTATGATTTTAGAGAGCCACGAGCACCAGGAATAAGGATCTACCGTTGTCATTTCGTTCCGTCGACATTCGGTTCCGGAGCGACACGGACGGGGACTTAGAATTTTTTCGCTCGGGCTCCGGAGCGACACGAACGGGGACTTAGAATTTTTTCGCTCGGGCTCCGGAGCGTCACGATCGCTCCGTTATTCTACGTTCTCTCGGTCCACGGGCATCAGAGAGCAAAACAGCCTAATAGTTTTAGAGTGCCTGAACGATCAGGAATATGGATCTAACGTTCTCGTTTCGAACCGACGACTTTCGGTTCCGGAGCGACACGAACGCTCCATGATTCTCGATTATCTCGACACAGGTAAGAGACAGAGGAGAACAAGTGTATGGTTTTAGAGAGCCACGAGCACCAGGAATAAGGATCTACCGTTGTCATTTCGTTCCGTCGACATTCGGTTCCGGAGCGACACGAACGGGGACTTAGAATTTTTTCGCTCGGGCTCCGGAGCGACACGAACGGGGACTTAGAATTTTTTCGCTCGGGCTCCGGAGCGACACGATCGCTCCGTTATTCTACGTTCTCTCGGTCCACGGGCATCAGAGAGCAAAACAGCCTAATAGTTTTAGAGTGCCTGAACGATCAGGAATATGGATCTAACGTTCTCGTTTCGAACCGACGACTTTCGGTTCCGGAGCGACACGAACGCTCCATGATTCTCGATTATCTCGACACAGGTAAGAGACAGAGGAGAACAAGTGTATGGTTTTAGAGAGCCACGAGCACCAGGAATAAGGATCTACCGTTGTCATTTCGTTCCGTCGACATTCGGTTCCGGAGCGACACGAACGGGGACTTAGAATTTTTTCGCTCGGGCTCCGGAGCGACACGAACGGGGACTTAGAATTTTTTCGCTCGGGCTCCGGAGCGACACGATCGCTCCGTTATTCTACGTTCTCTCGGTCCACGGGCATCAGAGAGCAAATCAGCCTAATAGTTTTAGAGTGCCTGAACGATCAGGAATATGGATCTAACGTTCTCGTTTCGAACCGACGACTTTCGGTTCCGGAGCGACACGAACGCTCCATGATTCTCGATTATCTCGACACAGGTAAGAGACAGAGGAGAACAAGTGTATGGTTTTAGAGAGCCACGAGCACCAGGAATAAGGATCTACCGTTGTCATTTCGTTCCGTCGACATTCGGTTCCGGAGCGACACGAACGGGGACTTAGAATTTTTTCGCTCGGGCTCCGGAGCGACACGAACGGGGACTTAGAATTTTTTCGCTCGGGCTCCGGAGCGACACGATCGCTCCGTTATTCTACGTTCTCTCGGTCCACGGGCATCAGAGAGCAAAACAGCCTAATAGTTTTAGAGTGCCTGAACGATCAGGAATAGGGATCTAACGTTCTCGTTTCGAACCGACGACTTTCGGTTCCGGAGCGACACGAACGCTCCATGATTCTCGATTATCTCGACACAGGTAAGAGACAGAGGAGAACAAGTGTATGGTTTTAGAGAGCCACGAGCACCAGGAATAAGGATCTACCGTTGTCATTTCGTTCCGTCGACATTCGGTTCCGGAGCGACACGAACGGGGACTTAGAATTTTTTCGCTCGGGCTCCGGAGCGACACGAACGGGGACTTAGAATTTTTTCGCTCGGGCTCCGGAGCGACACGATCGCTCCGTTATTCTACGTTCTCTCGGTCCACGGGCATCAGAGAGCAAAACAGCCTAATAGTTTTAGAGTGCCTGAACGATCAGGAATATGGATCTAACGTTCTCGTTTCGAACCGACGACTTTCGGTTCCGGAGCGACACGAACGCTCCATGATTCTCGATTATCTCGACACAGGTAAGAGACAGAGGAGAACAAGTGTATGGTTTTAGAGAGCCACGAGCACCAGGAATAAGGATCTACCGTTGTCATTTCGTTCCGTCGACATTCGGTTCCGGAGCGACACGAACGGGGACTTAGAATTTTTTCGCTCGGGCTCCGGAGCGACACGAACGGGGACTTAGAATTTTTTCGCTCGGGCTCCGGAGCGACACGATCGCTCCGTTATTCTACGTTCTCTCGGTCCACGGGCATCAGAGAGCAAATCAGCCTAATAGTTTTAGAGTGCCTGAACGATCAGGAATATGGATCTAACGTTCTCGTTTCGAACCGACGACTTTCGGTTCCGGAGCGACACGAACGCTCCATGATTCTCGATTATCTCGACACAGGTAAGAGACAGAGGAGAACAAGTGTATGGTTTTAGAGAGCCACGAGCACCAGGAATAAGGATCTACCGTTGTCATTTCGTTCCGTCGACATTCGGTTCCGGAGCGACACGAACGGGGACTTAGAATTTTTTCGCTCGGGCTCCGGAGCGACACGAACGGGGACTTAGAATTTTTTCGCTCGGGCTCCGGAGCGACACGATCGCTCCGTTATTCTACGTTCTCTCGGTCCACGGGCATCAGAGAGCAAAACAGCCTAATAGTTTTAGAGTGCCTGAACGATCAGGAATATGGATCTAACGTTCTCGTTTCGAACCGACGACTTTCGGTTCCGGAGCGACACGAACGCTCCATGATTCTCGATTATCTCGACACAGGTAAGAGACAGAGGAGAACAAGTGTATGGTTTTAGAGAGCCACGAGCACCAGGAATAAGGATCTACCGTTGTCATTTCGTTCCGTCGACATTCGGTTCCGGAGCGACACGAACGGGGACTTAGAATTTTTTCGCTCGGGCTCCGGAGCGACACGAACGGGGACTTAGAATTTTTTCGCTCGGGCTCCGGAGCGACACGATCGCTCCGTTATTCTACGTTCTCTCGGTCCACGGGCATCAGAGAGCAAAACAGCCTAATAGTTTTAGAGTGCCTGAACGATCAGGAATATGGATCTAACGTTCTCGTTTCGAACCGACGACTTTCGGTTCCGGAGCGACACGAACGCTCCATGATTCTCGATTATCTCGACACAGGTAAGAGACAGAGGAGAACAAGTGTATGATTTTAGAGAGCCACGAGCACCAGGAATAAGGATCTACCGTTGTCATTTCGTTCCGTCGACATTCGGTTCCGGAGCGACACGAACGGGGACTTAGAATTTTTTCGCTCGGGCTCCGGAGCGACACGAACGGGGACTTAGAATTTTTTCGCTCGGGCTCCGGAGCGACACGATCGCTCCGTTATTCTACGTTCTCTCGGTCCACGGGCATCAGAGAGCAAAACAGCCTAATAGTTTTAGAGTGCCTGAACGATCAGGAATATGGATCTAACGTTCTCGTTTCGAACCGACGACTTTCGGTTCCGGAGCGACACGAACGCTCCATGATTCTCGATTATCTCGACACAGGTAAGAGACAGAGGAGAACAAGTGTATGGTTTTAGAGAGCCACGAGCACCAGGAATAAGGATCTACCGTTGTCATTTCGTTCCGTCGACATTCGGTTCCGGAGCGACACGAACGGGGACTTAGAATTTTTTCGCTCGGGCTCCGGAGCGACACGAACGGGGACTTAGAATTTTTTCGCTCGGGCTCCGGAGCGACACGATCGCTCCGTTATTCTACGTTCTCTCGGTCCACGGGCATCAGAGAGCAAAACAGCCTAATAGTTTTAGAGTGCCTGAACGATCAGGAATATGGATCTAACGTTCTCGTTTCGAACCGACGACTTTCGGTTCCGGAGCGACACGAACGCTCCATGATTCTCGATTATCTCGACACAGGTAAGAGACAGAGGAGAACAAGTGTATGGTTTTAGAGAGCCACGAGCACCAGGAATAAGTTTCTACCGTTGTCATTTCGTTCCGTCGACATTCGGTTCCGGAGCGACACGAACGGGGACTTAGAATTTTTTCGCTCGGGCTCCGGAGCGACACGAACGGGGACTTAGAATTTTTTCGCTCGGGCTCCGGAGCGACACGATCGCTCCGTTATTCTACGTTCTCTCGGTCCACGGGCATCAGAGAGCAAAACAGCCTAATAGTTTTAGAGTGCCTGAACGATCAGGAATATGGATCTAACGTTCTCGTTTCGAACCGACGACTTTCGGTTCCGGAGCGACACGAACGCTCCATGATTCTCGATTATCTCGACACAGGTAAGAGACAGAGGAGAACAAGTGTATGATTTTAGAGAGCCACGAGCACCAGGAATAAGGATCTACCGTTGTCATTTCGTTCCGTCGACATTCGGTTCCGGAGCGACACGAACGGGGACTTAGAATTTTTTCGCTCGGGCTCCGGAGCGACACGAACGGGGACTTAGAATTTTTTCGCTCGGGCTCCGGAGCGACACGATCGCTCCGTTATTCTACGTTCTCTCGGTCCACGGGCATCAGAGAGCAAAACAGCCTAATAGTTTTAGAGTGCCTGAACGATCAGGAATATGGATCTAACGTTCTCGTTTCGAACCGACGACTTTCGGTTCCGGAGCGACACGAACGCTCCATGATTCTCGATTATCTCGACACAGGTAAGAGACAGAGGAGAACAAGTGTATGGTTTTAGAGAGCCACGAGCACCAGGAATAAGGATCTACCGTTGTCATTTCGTTCCGTCGACATTCGGTTCCGGAGCGACACGAACGGGGACTTAGAATTTTTTCGCTCGGGCTCCGGAGCGACACGAACGGGGACTTAGAATTTTTTCGCTCGGGCTCCGGAGCGACACGATCGCTCCGTTATTCTACGTTCTCTCGGTCCACGGGCATCAGAGAGCAAAACAGCCTAATAGTTTTAGAGTGCCTGAACGATCAGGAATATGGATCTAACGTTCTCGTTTCGAACCGACGACTTTCGGTTCCGGAGCGACACGAACGGGGACTTAGAATTTTTTCGCTCGGGCTCCGGAGCGACACGAACGGGGACTTAGAATTTTTTCGCTCGGGCTCCGGAGCGACACGATCGCTCCGTTATTCTACGTTCTCTCGGTCCACGGGCATCAGAGAGCAAAACAGCCTAATAGTTTTAGAGTGCCTGAACGATCAGGAATATGGATCTAACGTTCTCGTTTCGAACCGACGACTTTCGGTTCCGGAGCGACAAGAACGCTCCATGATTCTCGATTATCTCGACACAGGTAAGAGACAGAGGAGAACAAGTGTATGGTTTTAGATAGCCACGAGCACCAGGAATAAGGATCTACCGTTGTCATTTCGTTCCGTCGACATTCGGTTCCGGAGCGACACGAACGGGGACTTAGAATTTTTTCGCTCGGGCTCCGGAGCGACACGAACGGGGACTTAGAATTTTTTCGCTCGGGCTCCGGAGCGACACGATCGCTCCGTTATTCTACGTTCTCTCGGTCCACGGGCATCAGAGAGCAAAACAGCCTAATAGTTTTAGAGTGCCTGAACGATCAGGAATATGGATCTAACGTTCTCGTTTCGAACCGACGACTTTCGGTTCCGGAGCGACACGAACGCTCCATGATTCTCGATTATCTCGACACAGGTAAGAGACAGAGGAGAACAAGTGTATGATTTTAGAGAGCCACGAGCACCAGGAATAAGGATCTACCGTTGTCATTTCGTTCCGTCGACATTCGGTTCCGGAGCGACACGGACGGGGACTTAGAATTTTTTCGCTCGGGCTCCGGAGCGACACGAACGGGGACTTAGAATTTTTTCGCTCGGGCTCCGGAGCGACACGATCGCTCCGTTATTCTACGTTCTCTCGGTCCACGGGCATCAGAGAGCAAAACAGCCTAATAGTTTTAGAGTGCCTGAACGATCAGGAATATGGATCTAACGTTCTCGTTTCGAACCGACGACTTTCGGTTCCGGAGCGACACGAACGCTCCATGATTCTCGATTATCTCGACACAGGTAAGAGACAGAGGAGAACAAGTGTATGGTTTTAGAGAGCCACGAGCACCAGGAATAAGGATCTACCGTTGTCATTTCGTTCCGTCGACATTCGGTTCCGGAGCGACACGAACGGGGACTTAGAATTTTTTCGCTCGGGCTCCGGAGCGACACGAACGGGGACTTAGAATTTTTTCGCTCGGGCTCCGGAGCGACACGATCGCTCCGTTATTCTACGTTCTCTCGGTCCACGGGCATCAGAGAGCAAATCAGCCTAATAGTTTTAGAGTGCCTGAACGATCAGGAATATGGATCTAACGTTCTCGTTTCGAACCGACGACTTTCGGTTCCGGAGCGACACGAACGCTCCATGATTCTCGATTATCTCGACACAGGTAAGAGACAGAGGAGAACAAGTGTATGGTTTTAGAGAGCCACGAGCACCAGGAATAAGGATCTACCGTTGTCATTTCGTTCCGTCGACATTCGGTTCCGGAGCGACACGAACGGGGACTTAGAATTTTTTCGCTCGGGCTCCGGAGCGACACGAACGGGGACTTAGAATTTTTTCGCTCGGGCTCCGGAGCGACACGATCGCTCCGTTATTCTACGTTCTCTCGGTCCACGGGCATCAGAGAGCAAAACAGCCTAATAGTTTTAGAGTGCCTGAACGATCAGGAATATGGATCTAACGTTCTCGTTTCGAACCGACGACTTTCGGTTCCGGAGCGACACGAACGCTCCATGATTCTCGATTATCCCGACACAGGTAAGAGACAGAGGAGAACAAGTGTATGATTTTAGAGAGCCACGAGCACCAGGAATAAGGATCTACCGTTGTCATTTCGTTCCGTCGACATTCGGTTCCGGAGCGACACGGACGGGGACTTAGAATTTTTTCGCTCGGGCTCCGGAGCGACACGAACGGGGACTTAGAATTTTTTCGCTCGGGCTCCGGAGCGACACGATCGCTCCGTTATTCTACGTTCTCTCGGTCCACGGGCATCAGAGAGCAAAACAGCCTAATAGTTTTAGAGTGCCTGAACGATCAGGAATATGGATCTAACGTTCTCGTTTCGAACCGACGACTTTCGGTTCCGGAGCGACACGAACGCTCCATGATTCTCGATTATCTCGACACAGGTAAGAGACAGAGGAGAACAAGTGTATGGTTTTAGAGAGCCACGAGCACCAGGAATAAGGATCTACCGTTGTCATTTCGTTCCGTCGACATTCGGTTCCGGAGCGACACGAACGGGGACTTAGAATTTTTTCGCTCGGGCTCCGGAGCGACACGAACGGGGACTTAGAATTTTTTCGCTCGGGCTCCGGAGCGACACGATCGCTCCGTTATTCTACGTTCTCTCGGTCCACGGGCATCAGAGAGCAAATCAGCCTAATAGTTTTAGAGTGCCTGAACGATCAGGAATATGGATCTAACGTTCTCGTTTCGAACCGACGACTTTCGGTTCCGGAGCGACACGAACGCTCCATGATTCTCGATTATCTCGACACAGGTAAGAGACAGAGGAGAACAAGTGTATGGTTTTAGAGAGCCACGAGCACCAGGAATAAGGATCTACCGTTGTCATTTCGTTCCGTCGACATTCGGTTCCGGAGCGACACGAACGGGGACTTAGAATTTTTTCGCTCGGGCTCCGGAGCGACACGAACGGGGACTTAGAATTTTTTCGCTCGGGCTCCGGAGCGACACGATCGCTCCGTTATTCTACGTTCTCTCGGTCCACGGGCATCAGAGAGCAAAACAGCCTAATAGTTTTAGAGTGCCTGAACGATCAGGAATATGGATCTAACGTTCTCGTTTCGAACCGACGACTTTCGGTTCCGGAGCGACAAGAACGCTCCATGATTCTCGATTATCTCGACACAGGTAAGAGACAGAGGAGAACAAGTGTATGGTTTTAGAGAGCCACGAGCACCAGGAATAAGGATCTACCGTTGTCATTTCGTTCCGTCGACATTCGGTTCCGGAGCGACACGAACGGGGACTTAGAATTTTTTCGCTCGGGCTCCGGAGCGACACGAACGGGGACTTAGAATTTTTTCGCTCGGGCTCCGGAGCGACACGATCGCTCCGTTATTCTACGTTCTCTCGGTCCACGGCCATCAGAGAGCAAAACAGCCTAATAGTTTTAGAGTGCCTGAACGATCAGGAAGATGGATCTAACGTTCTCGTTTCGAACCGACGACTTTCGGTTCCGGAGCGACACGAACGCTCCATGATTCTCGATTATCTCGACACAGGTAAGAGACAGAGGAGAACAAGTGTATGATTTTAGAGAGCCACGAGCACCAGGAATAAGGATCTACCGTTGTCATTTCGTTCCGTCGACATTCGGTTCCGGAGCGACACGGACGGGGACTTAGAATTTTTTCGCTCGGGCTCCGGAGCGACACGAACGGGGACTTAGAATTTTTTCGCTCGGGCTCCGGAGCGACACGATCGCTCCGTTATTCTACGTTCTCTCGGTCCACGGCCATCAGAGAGCAAAACAGCCTAATAGTTTTAGAGTGCCTGAACGATCAGGAAGATGGATCTAACGTTCTCGTTTCGAACCGACGACTTTCGGTTCCGGAGCGACACGAACGCTCCATGATTCTCGATTATCTCGACACAGGTAAGAGACAGAGGAGAACAAGTGTATGATTTTAGAGAGCCACGAGCACCAGGAATAAGGATCTACCGTTGTCATTTCGTTCCGTCGACATTCGGTTCCGGAGCGACACGGACGGGGACTTAGAATTTTTTCGCTCGGGCTCCGGAGCGACACGAACGGGGACTTAGAATTTTTTCGCTCGGGCTCCGGAGCGACACGATCGCTCCGTTATTCTACGTTCTCTCGGTCCACGGGCATCAGAGAGCAAAACAGCCTAATAGTTTTAGAGTGCCTGAACGATCAGGAATATGGATCTAACGTTCTCGTTTCGAACCGACGACTTTCGGTTCCGGAGCGACACGAACGCTCCATGATTCTCGATTATCTCGACACAGGTAAGAGACAGAGGAGAACAAGTGTATGGTTTTAGAGAGCCACGAGCACCAGGAATAAGGATCTACCGTTGTCATTTCGTTCCGTCGACATTCGGTTCCGGAGCGACACGAACGGGGACTTAGAATTTTTTCGCTCGGGCTCCGGAGCGACACGAACGGGGACTTAGAATTTTTTCGCTCGGGCTCCGGAGCGACACGATCGCTCCGTTATTCTACGTTCTCTCGGTCCACGGGCATCAGAGAGCAAAACAGCCTAATAGTTTTAGAGTGCCTGAACGATCAGGAATATGGATCTAACGTTCTCGTTTCGAACCGACGACTTTCGGTTCCGGAGCGACACGAACGCTCCATGATTCTCGATTATCTCGACACAGGTAAGAGACAGAGGAGAACAAGTGTATGGTTTTAGAGAGCCACGAGCACCAGGAATAAGGATCTACCGTTGTCATTTCGTTCCGTCGACATTCGGTTCCGGAGCGACACGAACGGGGACTTAGAATTTTTTCGCTCGGGCTCCGGAGCGACACGAACGGGGACTTAGAATTTTTTCGCTCGGGCTCCGGAGCAACACGATCGCTCCGTTATTCTACGTTCTCTCGGTCCACGGGCATCAGAGAGCAAAACAGCCTAATAGTTTTAGAGTGCCTGAACGATCAGGAATATGGATCTAACGTTCTCGTTTCGAACCGACGACTTTCGGTTCCGGAGCGACACGAACGCTCCATGATTCTCGATTATCTCGACACAGGTAAGAGACAGAGGAGAACAAGTGTATGGTTTTAGAGAGCCACGAGCACCAGGAATAAGGATCTACCGTTGTCATTTCGTTCCGTCGACATTCGGTTCCGGAGCGACACGAACGGGGACTTAGAATTTTTTCGCTCGGGCTCCGGAGCGACACGAACGGGGACTTAGAATTTTTTCGCTCGGGCTCCGGAGCGACACGATCGCTCCGTTATTCTACGTTCTCTCGGTCCACGGGCATCAGAGAGCAAAACAGCCTAATAGTTTTAGAGTGCCTGAACGATCAGGAATATGGATCTAACGTTCTCGTTTCGAACCGACGACTTTCGGTTCCGGAGCGACACGAATGCTCCATGATTCTCGATTATCTCGACACAGGTAAGAGACAGAGGAGAACAAGTGTATGATTTTAGAGAGCCACGAGCACCAGGAATAAGGATCTACCGTTGTCATTTCGTTCCGTCGACATTCGGTTCCGGAGCGACACGAACGGGGACTTAGAATTTTTTCGCTCGGGCTCCGGAGCGACACGATCGCTCCGTTATTCTACGTTCTCTCGGTCCACGGGCATCAGAGAGCAAAACAGCCTAATAGTTTTAGAGTGCCTGAACGATCAGGAATATGGATCTAACGTTCTCGTTTCGAACCGACGACTTTCGGTTCCGGAGCGACACGAACGCTCCATGATTCTCGATTATCTCGACACAGGTAAGAGACAGAGGAGAACAAGTGTATGATTTTAGAGAGCCACGAGCACCAGGAATAAGGATCTACCGTTGTCATTTCGTTCCGTCGACATTCGGTTCCGGAGCGACACGGACGGGGACTTAGAATTTTTTCGCTCGGGCTCCGGAGCGACACGAACGGGGACTTAGAATTTTTTCGCTCGGGCTCCGGAGCGTCACGATCGCTCCGTTATTCTACGTTCTCTCGGTCCACGGGCATCAGAGAGCAAAACAGCCTAATAGTTTTAGAGTGCCTGAACGATCAGGAATATGGATCTAACGTTCTCGTTTCGAACCGACGACTTTCGGTTCCGGAGCGACACGAACGCTCCATGATTCTCGATTATCTCGACACAGGTAAGAGACAGAGGAGAACAAGTGTATGGTTTTAGAGAGCCACGAGCACCAGGAATAAGGATCTACCGTTGTCATTTCGTTCCGTCGACATTCGGTTCCGGAGCGACACGAACGGGGACTTAGAATTTTTTCGCTCGGGCTCCGGAGCGACACGAACGGGGACTTAGAATTTTTTCGCTCGGGCTCCGGAGCGACACGATCGCTCCGTTATTCTACGTTCTCTCGGTCCACGGGCATCAGAGAGCAAAACAGCCTAATAGTTTTAGAGTGCCTGAACGATCAGGAATATGGATCTAACGTTCTCGTTTCGAACCGACGACTTTCGGTTCCGGAGCGACACGAACGCTCCATGATTCTCGATTATCTCGACACAGGTAAGAGACAGAGGAGAACAAGTGTATGGTTTTAGAGAGCCACGAGCACCAGGAATAAGGATCTACCGTTGTCATTTCGTTCCGTCGACATTCGGTTCCGGAGCGACACGAACGGGGACTTAGAATTTTTTCGCTCGGGCTCCGGAGCGACACGAACGGGGACTTAGAATTTTTTCGCTCGGGCTCCGGAGCAACACGATCGCTCCGTTATTCTACGTTCTCTCGGTCCACGGGCATCAGAGAGCAAAACAGCCTAATAGTTTTAGAGTGCCTGAACGATCAGGAATATGGATCTAACGTTCTCGTTTCGAACCGACGACTTTCGGTTCCGGAGCGACACGAACGCTCCATGATTCTCGATTATCTCGACACAGGTAAGAGACAGAGGAGAACAAGTGTATGGTTTTAGAGAGCCACGAGCACCAGGAATAAGGATCTACCGTTGTCATTTCGTTCCGTCGACATTCGGTTCCGGAGCGACACGAACGGGGACTTAGAATTTTTTCGCTCGGGCTCCGGAGCGACACGAACGGGGACTTAGAATTTTTTCGCTCGGGCTCCGGAGCGACACGATCGCTCCGTTATTCTACGTTCTCTCGGTCCACGGGCATCAGAGAGCAAAACAGCCTAATAGTTTTAGAGTGCCTGAACGATCAGGAATATGGATCTAACGTTCTCGTTTCGAACCGACGACTTTCGGTTCCGGAGCGACACGAACGCTCCATGATTCTCGATTATCTCGACACAGGTAAGAGACAGAGGAGAACAAGTGTATGGTTTTAGAGAGCCACGAGCACCAGGAATAAGGATCTACCGTTGTCATTTCGTTCCGTCGACATTCGGTTCCGGAGCGACACGAACGGGGACTTAGAATTTTTTCGCTCGGGCTCCGGAGCGACACGAACGGGGACTTAGAATTTTTTCGCTCGGGCTCCGGAGCGACACGATCGCTCCGTTATTCTACGTTCTCTCGGTCCACGGGCATCAGAGAGCAAATCAGCCTAATAGTTTTAGAGTGCCTGAACGATCAGGAATATGGATCTAACGTTCTCGTTTCGAACCGACGACTTTCGGTTCCGGAGCGACACGAACGCTCCATGATTCTCGATTATCTCGACACAGGTAAGAGACAGAGGAGAACAAGTGTATGGTTTTAGAGAGCCACGAGCACCAGGAATAAGGATCTACCGTTGTCATTTCGTTCCGTCGACATTCGGTTCCGGAGCGACACGAACGGGGACTTAGAATTTTTTCGCTCGGGCTCCGGAGCGACACGAACGGGGACTTAGAATTTTTTCCCTCGGGCTCCGGAGCGACACGATCGCTCCGTTATTCTACGTTCTCTCGGTCCACGGGCATCAGAGAGCAAAACAGCCTAATAGTTTTAGAGTGCCTGAACGATCAGGAATAGGGATCTAACGTTCTCGTTTCGAACCGACGACTTTCGGTTCCGGAGCGACACGAACGCTCCATGATTCTCGATTATCTCGACACAGGTAAGAGACAGAGGAGAACAAGTGTATGGTTTTAGAGAGCCACGAGCACCAGGAATAAGGATCTACCGTTGTCATTTCGTTCCGTCGACATTCGGTTCCGGAGCGACACGAACGGGGACTTAGAATTTTTTCGCTCGGGCTCCGGAGCGACACGAACGGGGACTTAGAATTTTTTCGCTCGGGCTCCGGAGCAACACGATCGCTCCGTTATTCTACGTTCTCTCGGTCCACGGGCATCAGAGAGCAAAACAGCCTAATAGTTTTAGAGTGCCTGAACGATCAGGAATATGGATCTAACGTTCTCGTTTCGAACCGACGACTTTCGGTTCCGGAGCGACACGAACGCTCCATGATTCTCGATTATCTCGACACAGGTAAGAGACAGAGGAGAACAAGTGTATGGTTTTAGAGAGCCACGAGCACCAGGAATAAGGATCTACCGTTGTCATTTCGTTCCGTCGACATTCGGTTCCGGAGCGGCACGAACGGGGACTTAGAATTTTTTCGCTCGGGCTCCGGAGCGACACGAACGGGGACTTGGAATTTTTTCGCTCGGGCTCCGGAGCGACACGATCGCTCCGTTATTCTACGTTCTCTCGGTCCACGGGCATCAGAGAGCAAAACAGCCTAATAGTTTTAGAGTGCCTGAACGATCAGGAATATGGATCTAACGTTCTCGTTTCGAACCGACGACTTTCGGTTCCGGAGCGACACGAACGCTCCATGATTCTCGATTATCTCGACACAGGTAAGAGACAGAGGAGAACAAGTGTATGGTTTTAGAGAGCCACGAGCACCAGGAATAAGGATCTACCGTTGTCATTTCGTTCCGTCGACATTCGGTTCCGGAGCGACACGAACGGGGACTTAGAATTTTTTCGCTCGGGCTCCGGAGCGACACGAACGGGGACTTAGAATTTTTTCGCTCGGGCTCAAGAGCGACACGATCGCTCCGTTATTCTACGTTCTCTCGGTCCACGGGCATCAGAGAGCAAAACAGCCTAATAGTTTTAGAGTGCCTGAACGATCAGGAATATGGATCTAACGTTCTCGTTTCGAACCGACGACTTTCGGTTCCGGAGCGACACGAACGCTCCATGATTCTCGATTATCTCGACACAGGTAAGAGACAGAGGAGAACAAGTGTATGATTTTAGAGAGCCACGAGCACCAGGAATAAGGATCTACCGTTGTCATTTCGTTCCGTCGACATTCGGTTCCGGAGCGACACGAACGGGGACTTAGAATTTTTTCGCTCGGGCTCCGGAGCGACACGATCGCTCCGTTATTCTACGTTCTCTCGGTCCACGGGCATCAGAGTGCAAAACAGCCTAATAGTTTTAGAGTGCCTGAACGATCAGGAATATGGATCTAACGTTCTCGTTTCGAACCGACGACTTTCGGTTCCGGAGCGACACGAACGCTCCATGATTCTCGATTATCTCGACACAGGTAAGAGACAGAGGAGAACAAGTGTATGGTTTTAGAGAGCCACGAGCACCAGGAATAAGGATCTACCGTTGTCATTTCGTTCCGTCGACATTCGGTTCCGGAGCGACACGAACGGGGACTTAGAATTTTTTCGCTCGGGCTCCGGAGCGACACGAACGGGGACTTAGAATTTTTTCGCTCGGGCTCCGGAGCGACACGATCGCTCCGTTATTCTACGTTCTCTCGGTCCACGGGCATCAGAGAGCAAAACAGCCTAATAGTTTTAGAGTGCCTGAACGATCAGGAATATGGATCTAACGTTCTCGTTTCGAACCGACGACTTTCGGTTCCGGAGCGACACGAACGCTCCATGATTCTCGATTATCTCGACACAGGTAAGAGACAGAGGAGAACAAGTGTATGGTTTTAGAGAGCCACGAGCACCAGGAATAAGGATCTACCGTTGTCATTTCGTTCCGTCGACATTCGGTTCCGGAGCGGCACGAACGGGGACTTAGAATTTTTTCGCTCGGGCTCCGGAGCGACACGAACGGGGACTTAGAATTTTTTCGCTCGGGCTCCGGAGCGACACGATCGCTCCGTTATTCTACGTTCTCTCGGTCCACGGGCATCAGAGAGCAAAACAGCCTAATAGTTTTAGAGTGCCTGAACGATCAGGAATATGGATCTAACGTTCTCGTTTCGAACCGACGACTTTCGGTTCCGGAGCGACACGAACGCTCCATGATTCTCGATTATCTCGACACAGGTAAGAGACAGAGGAGAACAAGTGTATGGTTTTAGAGAGCCACGAGCACCAGGAATAAGGATCTACCGTTGTCATTTCGTTCCGTCGACATTCGGTTCCGGAGCGACACGAACGGGGACTTAGAATTTTTTCGCTTGGGCTCCGGAGCGACACGAACGGGGACTTAGAATTTTTTCGCTCGGGCTCCGGAGCGACACGATCGCTCCGTTATTCTACGTTCTCTCGGTCCACGGGCATCAGAGAGCAAAACAGCCTAATAGTTTTAGAGTGCCTGAACGATCAGGAATATGGATCTAACGTTCTCGTTTCGAACCGACGACTTTCGGTTCCGGAGCGACACGAACGCTCCATGATTCTCGATTATCTCGACACAGGTAAGAGACAGAGGAGAACAAGTGTATGGTTTTAGAGAGCCACGAGCACCAGGAATAAGGATCTACCGTTGTCATTTCGTTCCGTCGACATTCGGTTCCGGAGCGACACGAACGGGGACTTAGAATTTTTTCGCTCGGGCTCCGGAGCGACACGAACGGGGACTTAGAATTTTTTCGCTCGGGCTCCGGAGCGACACGATCGCTCCGTTATTCTACGTTCTCTCGGTCCACGGGCATCAGAGAGCAAAACAGCCTAATAGTTTTAGAGTGCCTCAACGATCAGGAATATGGATCCAACGTTCTCGTTTCGAACCGACGACTTTCGGTTCCGGAGCGACACGAACGCTCCATGATTCTCGATTATCTCGACACAGGTAAGAGACAGAGGAGAACAAGTGTATGGTTTTAGAGAGCCACGAGCACCAGGAATAAGGATCTACCGTTGTCATTTCGTTCCGTCGACATTCGGTTCCGGAGCGACACGAACGGGGACTTAGAATTTTTTCGCTCGGGCTCCGGAGCGACACGATCGCTCCGTTATTCTACGTTCTCTCGGTCCACGGGCATCAGAGAGCAAAACAGCCTAATAGTTTTAGAGTGCCTGAACGATCAGGAATATGGATCTAACGTTCTCGTTTCGAACCGACGACTTTCGGTTCCGGAGCGACACGAACGCTCCATGATTCTCGATTATCTCGACACAGGTAAGAGACAGAGGAGCACAAGTGTATGGTTTTAGAGAGCCACGAGCACCAGGAATAAGGATCTACCGTTGTCATTTCGTTCCGTCGACATTCGGTTCCGGAGCGACACGAACGGGGACTTAGAATTTTTTCGCTCGGGCTGCGGAGCGACACGAACGGGGACTTAGAATTTTTTCGCTCGGGCTCCGGAGCGACACGATCGCTCCGTTATTCTGCGTTCTCTCGGTCCACGGGCATCAGAGAGCAAAACAGCCTAATAGTTTTAGAGTGCCTGAACGATCAGGAATATGGATCTAACGTTCTCGTTTCGAACCGACGACTTTCGGTTCCGGAGCGACACGAACGCTCCATGATTCTCGATTATCTCGACACAGGTAAGAGACAGAGGAGAACAAGTGTATGGTTTTAGAGAGCCACGAGCACCAGGAATAAGGATCTACCGTTGTCATTTCGTTCCGTCGACATTCGGTTCCGGAGCGACACGAACGGGGACTTAGAATTTTTTCGCTCGGGCTCCGGAGCGACACGAACGGGGACTTAGAATTTTTTCGCTCGGGCTCCGGAGCGACACGATCGCTCCGTTATTCTACGTTCTCTCGGTCCACGGGCATCAGAGAGCAAAACAGCCTAATAGTTTTAGAGTGCCTGAACGATCAAGAATATGGATCTAACGTTCTCGTTTCGAACCGACGACTTTCGGTTCCGGAGCGACACGAACGCTCCATGATTCTCGATTATCTCGACACAGGTAAGAGACAGAGGAGAACAAGTGTATGGTTTTAGAGAGCCACGAGCACCAGGAATAAGGATCTACCGTTGTCATTTCGTTCCGTCGACATTCGGTTCCGGAGCGACACGAACGGGGACTTAGAATTTTTTCGCTCGGGCTCCGGAGCGACACGAACGGGGACTTAGAATTTTTTCGCTCGGGCTCCGGAGCGACACGATCGCTCCGTTATTCTACGTTCTCTCGGTCCACGGGCATCAGAGAGCAAAACAGCCTAATAGTTTTAGAGTGCCTGAACGATCAGGAATATGGATCTAACGTTCTCGTTTCGAACCGACGACTTTCGGTTCCGGAGCGACACGAACGCTCCATGATTCTCGATTATCTCGACACAGGTAAGAGACAGAGGAGAACAAGTGTATGGTTTTAGAGAGCCACGAGCACCAGGAATAAGGATCTACCGTTGTCATTTCGTTCCGTCGACATTCGGTTCCGGAGCGACACGAACGGGGACTTAGAATTTTTTCGCTCTGGCTCCGGAGCGACACGAACGGGGACTTAGAATTTTTTCGCTCGGGCTCCGGAGCGACACGATCGCTCTGTTATTCTACGTTCTCTCGGTCCACGGGCATCAGAGAGCAAAACAGCCTAATAGTTTTAGAGTGCCTGAACGATCAGGAATATGGATCTAACGTTCTCGTTTCGAACCGACGACTTTCGGTTCCGGAGCGACACGAACGCTCCATGATTCTCGATTATCTCGACACAGGTAAGAGACAGAGGAGAACAAGTGTATGGTTTTAGAGAGCCACGAGCACCAGGAATAAGGATCTACCGTTGTCATTTCGTTCCGTCGACATTCGGTTCCGGAGCGACACGAACGGGGACTTAGAATTTTTTCGCTCTGGCTCCGGAGCGACACGAACGGGGACTTAGAATTTTTTCGCTCGGGCTCCGGAGCGACACGATCGCTCCGTTATTCTACGTTCTCTCGGTCCACGGGCATCAGAGAGCAAAACAGCCTAATAGTTTTAGAGTGCCTGAACGATCAGGAATATGGATCTAACGTTCTCGTTTCGAACCGACGACTTTCGGTTCCGGAGCGACACGAACGCTCCATGATTCTCGATTATCTCGACACAGGTAAGAGACAGAGGAGAACAAGTGTATGATTTTAGAGAGCCACGAGCACCAGGAATAAGGATCTACCGTTGTCATTTCGTTCCGTCGACATTCGGTTCCGGAGCGACACGAACGGGGACTTAGAATTTTTTCGCTCGGGCTCCGGAGCGACACGATCGCTCCGTTATTCTACGTTCTCTCGGTCCACGGGCATCAGAGTGCAAAACAGCCTAATAGTTTTAGAGTGCCTGAACGATCAGGAATATGGATCTAACGTTCTCGTTTCGAACCGACGACTTTCGGTTCCGGAGCGACACGAACGCTCCATGATTCTCGATTATCTCGACACAGGTAAGAGACAGAGGAGAACAAGTGTATGGTTTTAGAGAGCCACGAGCACCAGGAATAAGGATCTACCGTTGTCATTTCGTTCCGTCGACATTCGGTTCCGGAGCGACACGAACGGGGACTTAGAATTTTTTCGCTCGGGCTCCGGAGCGACACGAACGGGGACTTAGAATTTTTTCGCTCGGGCTCCGGAGCGACACGATCGCTCCGTTATTCTACGTTCTCTCGGTCCACGGGCATCAGAGAGCAAAACAGCCTAATAGTTTTAGAGTGCCTGAACGATCAGGAATATGGATCTAACGTTCTCGTTTCGAACCGACGACTTTCGGTTCCGGAGCGACACGAACGCTCCATGATTCTCGATTATCTCGACACAGGTAAGAGACAGAGGAGAACAAGTGTATGGTTTTAGAGAGCCACGAGCACCAGGAATAAGGATCTACCGTTGTCATTTCGTTCCGTCGACATTCGGTTCCGGAGCGGCACGAACGGGGACTTAGAATTTTTTCGCTCGGGCTCCGGAGCGACACGAACGGGGACTTAGAATTTTTTCGCTCGGGCTCCGGAGCGACACGATCGCTCCGTTATTCTACGTTCTCTCGGTCCACGGGCATCAGAGAGCAAAACAGCCTAATAGTTTTAGAGTGCCTGAACGATCAGGAATATGGATCTAACGTTCTCGTTTCGAACCGACGACTTTCGGTTCCGGAGCGACACGAACGCTCCATGATTCTCGATTATCTCGACACAGGTAAGAGACAGAGGAGAACAAGTGTATGGTTTTAGAGAGCCACGAGCACCAGGAATAAGGATCTACCGTTGTCATTTCGTTCCGTCGACATTCGGTTCCGGAGCGACACGAACGGGGACTTAGAATTTTTTCGCTTGGGCTCCGGAGCGACACGAACGGGGACTTAGAATTTTTTCGCTCGGGCTCCGGAGCGACACGATCGCTCCGTTATTCTACGTTCTCTCGGTCCACGGGCATCAGAGAGCAAAACAGCCTAATAGTTTTAGAGTGCCTCAACGATCAGGAATATGGATCTAACGTTCTCGTTTCGAACCGACGACTTTCGGTTCCGGAGCGACACGAACGCTCCATGATTCTCGATTATCTCGACACAGGTAAGAGGCAGAGGAGAACAAGTGTATGGTTTTAGAGAGCCACGAGCACCAGGAATAAGGATCTACCGTTGTCATTTCGTTCCGTCGACATTCGGTTCCGGAGCGACACGAACGGGGACTTAGAATTTTTTCGCTCTGGCTCCGGAGCGACACGAACGGGGACTTAGAATTTTTTCGCTCGGGCTCCGGAGCGACACGATCGCTCCGTTATTCTACGTTCTCTCGGTCCACGGGCATCAGAGAGCAAAACAGCCTAATAGTTTTAGAGTGCCTGAACGATCAGGAATATGGATCTAACGTTCTCGTTTCGAACCGACGACTTTCGGTTCCGGAGCGACACGAACGCTCCATGATTCTCGATTATCTCGACACAGGTAAGAGACAGAGGAGAACAAGTGTATGGTTTTAGAGAGCCACGAGCACCAGGAATAAGGATCTACCGTTGTCATTTCGTTCCGTCGACATTCGGTTCCGGAGCGACACGAACGGGGACTTAGAATTTTTTCGCTCGGGCTCCGGAGCGACACGAACGGGGACTTAGAATTTTTTCGCTCGGGCTCCGGAGCGACACGATCGCTCCGTTATTCTACGTTCTCTCGGTCCACGGGCATCAGAGAGCAAAACAGCCTAATAGTTTTAGAGTGCCTGAACGATCAGGAATATGGATCCAACGTTCTCGTTTCGAACCGACGACTTTCGGTTCCGGAGCGACACGAACGCTCCATGATTCTCGATTATCTCGACACAGGTAAGAGACAGAGGAGAACAAGTGTATGGTTTTAGAGAGCCACGAGCACCAGGAATAAGGATCTACCGTTGTCATTTCGTTCCGTCGACATTCGGTTCCGGAGCGACACGAACGGGGACTTAGAATTTTTTCGCTCGGGCTCCGGAGCGACACGATCGCTCCGTTATTCTACGTTCTCTCGGTCCACGGGCATCAGAGAGCAAAACAGCCTAATAGTTTTAGAGTGCCTGAACGATCAGGAATATGGATCTAACGTTCTCGTTTCGAACCGACGACTTTCGGTTCCGGAGCGACACGAACGCTCCATGATTCTCGATTATCTCGACACAGGTAAGAGACAGAGGAGAACAAGTGTATGGTTTTAGAGAGCCACGAGCACCAGGAATAAGGATCTACCGTTGTCATTTCGTTCCGTCGACATTCGGTTCCGGAGCGACACGAACGGGGACTTAGAATTTTTTCGCTCGGGCTCCGGAGCGACACGAACGGGGACTTAGAATTTTTTCGCTCGGGCTCCGGAGCGACACGATCGCTCCGTTATTCTACGTTCTCTCGGTCCACGGGCATCAGAGAGCAAAACAGCCTAATAGTTTTAGAGTGCCTGAACGATCAGGAATATGGATCTAACGTTCTCGTTTCGAACCGACGACTTTCGGTTCCGGAGCGACACGAACGCTCCATGATTCTCGATTATCTCGACACAGGTAAGAGACAGAGGAGAACAAGTGTATGGTTTTAGAGAGCCACGAGCACCAGGAATAAGGATCTACCGTTGTCATTTCGTTCCGTCGACATTCGGTTCCGGAGCGACACGAACGGGGACTTAGAATTTTTTCGCTCGGGCTCCGGAGCGACACGAACGGGGACTTAGAATTTTTTCGCTCGGGCTCCGGAGCGACACGATGGCTCCGTTATTCTACGTTCTCTCGGTCCACGGGCATCAGAGAGCAAAACAGCCTAATAGTTTTAGAGTGCCTGAACGATCAGGAATATGGATCTAACGTTCTCGTTTCGAACCGACGACTTTCGGTTCCGGAGCGACACGAACGCTCCATGATTCTCGATTATCTCGACACAGGTAAGAGACAGAGGAGAACAAGTGTATGGTTTTAGAGAGCCACGAGCACCAGGAATAAGGATCTACCGTTGTCATTTCGTTCCGTCGACATTCGGTTCCGGAGCGACACGAACGGGGACTTAGAATTTTTTCGCTCGGGCTCCGGAGCGACACGATCGCTCCGTTATTCTACGTTCTCTCGGTCCACGGGCATCAGAGAGCAAAACAGCCTAATAGTTTTAGAGTGCCTGAACGATCAGGAATATGGATCTAACGTTCTCGTTTCGAACCGACGACTTTCGGTTCCGGAGCGACACGAACGCTCCATGATTCTCGATTATCTCGACACAGGTAAGAGACAGAGGAGAACAAGTGTATGGTTTTAGAGAGCCACGAGCACCAGGAATAAGGATCTACCGTTGTCATTTCGTTCCGTCGACATTCGGTTCCGGAGCGACACGAACGGGGACTTAGAATTTTTTCGCTCGGGCTCCGGAGCGACACGAACGGGGACTTAGAATTTTTTCGCTCGGGCTCCGGAGCGACACGAACGGGGACTTAGAATTTTTTCGCTCGGGCTCCGGAGCGACACGAACGGGGACTTAGAATTTTTTCGCTCGGGCTCCGGAGCGACACGATCGCTCCGTTATTCTACGTTCTCTCGGTCCACGGGCATCAGAGAGCAAAACAGCCTAATAGTTTTAGAGTGCCTGAACGATCAGGAATATGGATCTAACGTTCTCGTTTCGAACCGACGACTTTCGGTTCCGGAGCGACACGAACGCTCCATGATTCTCGATTATCTCGACACAGGTAAGAGACAGAGGAGAACAAGTGTATGGTTTTAGAGAGCCACGAGCACCAGGAATAAGGATCTACCGTTGTCATTTCGTTCCGTCGACATTCGGTTCCGGAGCGACACGAACGGGGACTTAGAATTTTTTCGCTCGGGCTCCGGAGCGACACGAACGGGGACTTAGAATTTTTTCGCTCGGGCTCCGGAGCGACACGATCGCTCCGTTATTCTACGTTCTCTCGGTCCACGGGCATCAGAGAGCAAAACAGCCTAATAGTTTTAGAGTGCCTGAACGATCAGGAATATGGATCTAACGTTCTCGTTTCGAACCGACGACTTTCGGTTCCGGAGCGACACGAACGCTCCATGATTCTCGATTATCTCGACACAGGTAAGAGACAGAGGAGAACAAGTGTATGGCTTTAGAGAGCCACGAGCACCAGGAATAAGGATCTACCGTTGTCATTTCGTTCCGTCGACATTCGGTTCCGGAGCGACACGAACGGGGACTTAGAATTTTTTCGCTCGGGCTCCGGAGCGACACGAACGGGGACTTAGAATTTTTTCGCTCGGGCTCCGGAGCGACACGATCGCTCCGTTATTCTACGTTCTCTCGGTCCACGGGCATCAGAGAGCAAAACAGCCTAATAGTTTTAGAGTGCCTGAACGATCAGGAATATGGATCTAACGTTCTCGTTTCGAACCGACGACTTTCGGTTCCGGAGCGACACGAACGCTCCATGATTCTCGATTATCTCGACACAGGTAAGAGACAGAGGAGATCAAGTGTATGGTTTTAGAGAGCCACGAGCACCAGGAATAAGGATCTACCGTTGTCATTTCGTTCCGTCGACATTCGGTTCCGGAGCGACACGAACGGGGACTTAGAATTTTTTCGCTCGGGCTCCGGAGCGACACGAACGGGGACTTAGAATTTTTTCGCTCGGGCTCCGGAGCGACACGATCGCTCCGTTATTCTACGTTCTCTCGGTCCACGGGCATCAGAGAGCAAAACAGCCTAATAGTTTTAGAGTGCCTGAACGATCAGGAATATGGATCTAACGTTCTCGTTTCGAACCGACGACTTTCGGTTCCGGAGCGACACGAACGCTCCATGATTCTCGATTATCTCGACACAGGTAAGAGACAGAGGAGAACAAGTGTATGGTTTTAGAGAGACACGAGCACCAGGAATAAGGATCTACCGTTGTCATTTCGTTCCGTCGACATTCGGTTCCGGAGCGACACGAACGGGGACTTAGAATTTTTTCGCTCTGGCTCCGGAGCGACACGAACGGGGACTTAGAATTTTTTCGCTCGGGCTCCGGAGCGACACGATCGCTCCGTTATTCTACGTTCTCTCGGTCCACGGGCATCAGAGAGCAAAACAGCCTAATAGTTTTAGAGTGCCTGAACGATCAGGAATATGGATCTAACGTTCTCGTTTCGAACCGACGACTTTCGGTTCCGGAGCGACACGAACGCTCCATGATTCTCGATTATCTCGACACAGGTAAGAGACAGAGGAGAACAAGTGTATGGTTTTAGAGAGCCACGAGCACCAGGAATAAGGATCTACCGTTGTCATTTCGTTCCGTCGACATTCGGTTCCGGAGCGACACGAACGGGGACTTAGAATTTTTTCGCTCGGGCTCCGGAGCGACACGAACGGGGACTTAGAATTTTTTCGCTCGGGCTCCGGAGCGACACGATCGCTCCGTTATTCTACGTTCTCTCGGTCCACGGGCATCAGAGAGCAAAACAGCCTAATAGTTTTAGAGTGTCTCAACGATCAGGAATATGGATCTAACGTTCTCGTTTCGAACCGACGACTTTCGGTTCCGGAGCGACACGAACGCTCCATGATTCTCGATTATCTCGACACAGGTAAGAGACAGAGGAGAACAAGTGTATGGTTTTAGAGAGCCACGAGCACCAGGAATAAGGATCTACCGTTGTCATTTCGTTCCGTCGACATTCGGTTCCGGAGCGACACGAACGGGGACTTAGAATTTTTTCGCTCGGGCTCCGGAGCGACACGATCGCTCCGTTATTCTACGTTCTCTCGGTCCACGGGCATCAGAGAGCAAAACAGCCTAATAGTTTTAGAGTGCCTCAACGATCAGGAATATGGATCTAACGTTCTCGTTTCGAACCGACGACTTTCGCTTCCGGAGCGACACGAACGCTCCATGATTCTCGATTATCTCGACACAGGTAAGAGACAGAGGAGAACAAGTGTATGGTTTTAGAGAGCCACGAGCACCAGGAATAAGGATCTACCGTTGTCATTTCGTTCCGTCGACATTCGGTTCCGGAGCGACACGAACGTTGACTTAGAATTTTTTCGCTCGGGCTCCGGAGCGACACGAACGGGGACTTAGAATTTTTTCGCTCGGGCTCCGGAGCGACACGATCGCTCCGTTATTCTACGTTCTCTCGGTCCACGGGCATCAGAGAGCAAAACAGCCTAATAGTTTTAGAGTGCCTCAACGATCAGGAATATGGATCTAACGTTCTCGTTTCGAACCGACGACTTTCGGTTCCGGAGCGACACGAACGCTCCATGATTCTCGATTATCTCGACACAGGTAAGAGACAGAGGAGAACAAGTGTATGGTTTTAGAGAGCCACGAGCACCAGGAATAAGGATCTACCGTTGTCATTTCGTTCCGTCGACATTCGGTTCCGGAGCGACACGAACGGGGACTTAGAATTTTTTCGCTCGGGCTCCGGAGCGACACGAACGGGGACTTAGAATTTTTTCGCTCGGGCTCCGGAGCGACACGATCGCTCCGTTATTCTACGTTCTCTCGGTCCACGGGCATCAGAGAGCAAAACAGCCTAATAGTTTTAGAGTGCCTGAACGATCAGGAATATGGATCTAACGTTCTCGTTTCGAACCGACGACTTTCGGTTCCGGAGCGACACGAACGCTCCATGATTCTCGATTATCTCGACACAGGTAAGAGACAGAGGAGATCAAGTGTATGGTTTTAGAGAGCCACGAGCACCAGGAATAAGGATCTACCGTTGTCATTTCGTTCCGTCGACATTCGGTTCCGGAGCGACACGAACGGGGACTTAGAATTTTTTCGCTCGGGCTCCGGAGCGACACGAACGGGGACTTAGAATTTTTTCGCTCGGGCTCCGGAGCGACACGATCGCTCCGTTATTCTACGTTCTCTCGGTCCACGGGCATCAGAGAGCAAAACAGCCTAATAGTTTTAGAGTGCCTGAACGATCAGGAATATGGATCTAACGTTCTCGTTTCGAACCGACGACTTTCGGTTCCGGAGCGACACGAACGCTCCATGATTCTCGATTATCTCGACACAGGTAAGAGACAGAGGAGAACAAGTGTATGGTTTTAGAGAGACACGAGCACCAGGAATAAGGATCTACCGTTGTCATTTCGTTCCGTCGACATTCGGTTCCGGAGCGACACGAACGGGGACTTAGAATTTTTTCGCTCTGGCTCCGGAGCGACACGAACGGGGACTTAGAATTTTTTCGCTCGGGCTCCGGAGCGACACGATCGCTCCGTTATTCTACGTTCTCTCGGTCCACGGGCATCAGAGAGCAAAACAGCCTAATAGTTTTAGAGTGCCTGAACGATCAGGAATATGGATCTAACGTTCTCGTTTCGAACCGACGACTTTCGGTTCCGGAGCGACACGAACGCTCCATGATTCTCGATTATCTCGACACAGGTAAGAGACAGAGGAGAACAAGTGTATGGTTTTAGAGAGCCACGAGCACCAGGAATAAGGATCTACCGTTGTCATTTCGTTCCGTCGACATTCGGTTCCGGAGCGACACGAACGGGGACTTAGAATTTTTTCGCTCGGGCTCCGGAGCGACACGAACGGGGACTTAGAATTTTTTCGCTCGGGCTCCGGAGCGACACGATCGCTCCGTTATTCTACGTTCTCTCGGTCCACGGGCATCAGAGAGCAAAACAGCCTAATAGTTTTAGAGTGCCTGAACGATCAGGAATATGGATCTAACGTTCTCGTTTCGAACCGACGACTTTCGGTTCCGGAGCGACACGAACGCTCCATGATTCTCGATTATCTCGACACAGGTAAGAGACAGAGGAGAACAAGTGTATGGTTTTAGAGAGCCACGAGCACCAGGAATAAGGATCTACCGTTGTCATTTCGTTCCGTCGACATTCGGTTCCGGAGCGACACGAACGGGGACTTAGAATTTTTTCGCTCGGGCTCCGGAGCGACACGAACGGGGACTTAGAATTTTTTCGCTCGGGCTCCGGAGCGACACGATCGCTCCGTTATTCTACGTTCTCTCGGTCCACGGGCATCAGAGAGCAAAACAGCCTAATAGTTTTAGAGTGCCTGAACGATCAGGAATATGGATCTAACGTTCTCGTTTCGAACCGACGACTTTCGGTTCCGGAGCGACACGAACGCTCCATGATTCTCGATTATCTCGACACAGGTAAGAGACAGAGGAGAACAAGTGTATGGTTTTAGAGAGCCACGAGCACCAGGAATAAGGATCTACCGTTGTCATTTCGTTCGTCGACATTCGGTTCCGGAGCGACACGAACGGGGACTTAGAATTTTTTCGCTCGGGCTCCGGAGCGACACGAACGGGGACTTAGAATTTTTTCGCTCGGGCTCCGGAGCGACACGATCGCTCCGTTATTCTACGTTCTCTCGGTCCACGGGCATCAGAGAGCAAAACAGCCTAATAGTTTTAGAGTGCCTGAACGATCAGGAATATGGATCTAACGTTCTCGTTTCGAACCGACGACTTTCGGTTCCGGAGCGACACGAACGCTCCATGATTCTCGATTATCTCGACACAGGTAAGAGACAGAGGAGAACAAGTGTATGGTTTTAGAGAGCCACGAGCACCAGGAATAAGGATCTACCGTTGTCATTTCGTTCCGTCGACATTCGGTTCCGGAGCGACACGAACGGGGACTTAGAATTTTTTCGCTCGGGCTCCGGAGCGACACGAACGGGGACTTAGAATTTTTTCGCTCGGGCTCCGGAGCGACACGATCGCTCCGTTATTCTACGTTCTCTCGGTCCACGGG